>NW_026925331.1:0-25178 GCF_032062105.1 Saccostrea cuccullata | reverse complement strand
TTAAAAAATGTGTGAAAAACGGGAATTTGACCAGGTGAGATAATTACTTAATTGCTATAGTCTATACTATACTTGGCTTAGCAAGTATGTGAAAGATGAACTTATAGTGAAAAAATAAGAGAACAAATACAAAGTTAATGTATTTGATTATCTGATGATCTTATTATGACATCTTTTCAAATTAATTTTTATTACTATTTTCTTTATTATATGTTATATCTTTAATTCATTTAGAATTATATCAAGATTTAAAAGTACATATTCTTTTTTTTCAGAAATTGGACTTAATAATAAATAATATGAAACAAATATTAATTATTTATTCAATAAAACTAAATATTTTCCCATAAATATATATATAATTTCAATAAAATGCTTATAAAATTGTATTAAACCTCTTAAGAATACATTAAGCTAAATCAGGTATTCACAGGTAAATCCAGGTAAATCCAAAACAGAAATCAGACTATAATTGCTATCAAAACACACTTCACACCGGTTGTTCTATACTAATTACCAAATGTGTGCAAAACGGGAACACACCCCCATGCATACATGGATCCCCCTGCCTTTAAAGTTCAGATGATGCCAATCACTTTGTTTGCACATAATTATGTGTGTATTTACCTATCTCATGTAACACTATATATTTACTCTTCCCCGGGATACTCTAACAAATTAAGCAGATTTTCTCTGCCATATTTTGATTACAGAGTGTCAGGGTAAAACTTTCCCTTTTTAGTCTGCATTATTCATAGGGATAACTTGACGACTCAGTTTTTGGTATAAATTTGAGGTAACATGAGCATCTGAAAAAAAAAAAAAGATTTGAAAGGGGGATTGTTTACTGAGGAATTTAAAAGTTGAAGGGAGATAACTTACAACCCGCACCTCAGATCTCCACATTTTTTCCTTATTCAAAATAAGGAAAAAATGCGGACGGGAGTATTTGGACTAATTTTCCGCATTCATTCCAGATTTTCGTAGATTCAAATTTCCAGATTTTCTCCGTATTCAAAATATGGAGAAAATGTGGATGGGAGTATTTGGACTCTTTTTCCGTATTCTCTCCAGATTTCCGCATTTCCATATATACAAAGTATGGAGGTATTTACTTGGTTGATAAAATGCGGAAATACGGAAATCTGGAGAAAATACGGAGTTAATCACATGGTTATAAAATAAATGGCTAATAAAACCGCTACATGATGCATACATACATAAATATTTACAAAACCATCAACAATGTGCAAAATTATATACAATTTATTATATCATTATGAGAAAAAAACATATAAATGAATGAACAAAATTACACATTATGTTCATGAGCAATGTATTGGATCTTATATCTTTGACAAACAAATAGGAGCATGTATGGAAAAAAAACTGGAACTCTTATTTAAGCCACAAGTTCATGGAAAAAATGTGGCATTTTTTAATATTCATATTAAATAAATGGAAATTTATTCATTCTATTTAAGCAAAAGTGGGAGTGAAATGTTCAACACTATTAGGTACTGGGGAAAAAATAACAATTGACATAGCATTGAATATTTACAAAACAAGAAAAAATTTTAGACATTTTTTATCAATCTGGATCACATTTGCCATTTTCTACCTGCATCCCTGATTCATATTTCTCACAATTCAATTTATATCTCAGGTCTGTGCTTTACACCCATCTGTCCAATAAAAATTTTCTTCAGACTTCTTTGTAATTTGTAAGGTCTCTGCATGTTTAATTTCTTGCAGCAGCACTTGCGGTCGAATTGGCAAATCCTATCAATTAAAAAAAAAGTACTTAAATTATAATCAGTCAGGGGTGGTACTGAAATCAGTCATTTTTGAAAATGATGGATAATGGTCATTTCTTCTAAGTATATAATGTACACGATTTTCTGATTTTTGTAAATATGACATCTTTTCATCATATTTCCATTCTCAAGTCAGCTTTCCCATCCCATTTACTACAGTAATTAGATATAGTACACTACCCTGCCATAGACCCTTGTGTAGAGAAACATCTTGACAAGTAATTGAAACCAAAATAATTTAGTGCGCCCCGTAAAACTAATGAGATAATTAAGTGCGCCCAGACCTAACAATTTGATAAAAAATGATGAAAAACAGTCATTTTTAATATCAGAGATAACTCTATTTCTAAAATAAATTTCAAAATAGAAATGACTGTTTTTCATCATTTTACTAAAAAATGATGAATTTCCATCATTATTAAAAATCAATTTAATGACTGAAAATCATCATTTTTAGAAATGATGGATTTCAATCACACCCCTGACTGATAATGGTGCAATATTAATAAAATTTAAATTCATTGCTTTTATTCCTTTTAAAATCTTTTTATAAACACAAGTTTGGGTTCTTCAATTTAATATCAATTTGTTTAAAATATTATTTATAATAATGACAATCATAGTTGACTGTTTTTAATTAAACAAGCAATAAAAAAAGAAAAAAAAGAATATATATACCTCAAACATAACCATCCATGGACCAAGCTTTAAGCCCGTTAAAATCGCAGTAAGTTGAATAAGCACTTATTCTTTTTCAGAAATCTCCTCCTCATGCACAGACGCTACCAAAAAAAAAATGTATGGTAAATCATTGCTAGAGATTACACCCCATGGCTCCCCAAAATTAACACCTTTAATTGTGGTTAACAATAATAAAATTCTATGAGCTGATTGAAAGATTTGAATCATGGGCATATTGGCTGAAACGTACGTAGCCTGGTAGCTCAGTCCTAGGCCTAGAGTATTTATTTTCATCATCACAGTGACACACATGTTAAAAAAAATATGACTGACCTACCGCATATGAAATACGTGTGTCTGCATCTTTTGGTTGATACAGCAATACGATCTCAGGCTGTCTGGTCAACAAACTTCTTCCTTTAGACAGAGCAGACGTTGCAACATGGAGGCCAAGGTTAAATTTTGGCGGTCTGTTGTTTAAATTAATTGATCACTGAGCCCGACTTTTTGAAACATTCTTCCGATCCCGATCAAATTGTACATAACATTCAGGAGAAACAGAGAACTGCTGTTAACTCCAAGACAGTTTTTATGCACCCAAATTTTTTCGGGGTGCATATTGTTTTTGTCCTGTCTGTCTGTTTAGCTGTATGTCTGTCTGTTTGTTTGTCTGTTGTCAACTTTAACCTTCGCCATAACTTTTGAACTGTGAGACTTAGAGACTTCATATTTGGTATGGATACTCCACTACAAAAACACTTTCAACTGACACCAAGGTCAATGACCTTATGACCTTGATTGTGACCTTTATGCTAAAAATAGCTTTTTCGAACTTTCGCCATAACTTATGAACCGTGAGAGATAGAGACTTCATATTTGGTATGCATACTCCACTAATTAGGCACTTTCAACTGACACCAAGGTCAATGACCTTGTGACCATGACTGTGACCTTTATGCTAAAAATAGCTTTTTGGAACTTTTGCCATAACTTCTGAACGGTGAGAGATAGAGACTTCATATTTGGTATGCGTACTCCACTAATTAGGCACCTTCAACTGACACCAAGATCAATGACCTTGTGACCTTGTTTGTGAACTATGTGCTAAATATAGCTTTTTTCGAATTTTCGCCATAACTTTTGAACCATAGATGATAGAGACTTAATATTTGGTATGCATACTACACTAATAAAGTGCTTTCAAATGACACCAAGAACAATGATTGTGTGACCTTGACTGAGACCCATTTGCTAAAAATTGCTTTTTAGAACTTAATGTTGCCGCCAGGTGCTACTGTGTCTCACAAACACATCTTGTTCTTGATGAAAAAATTCTAAGTCCAGAGCTCCGTATTTTTTCCGGATGAAAAATATTCTAAGTTAAGAGTTCAATATATTTTCCAGATGAAAAATAGACTAAGTCCAATTCTCCATATTATTTCCGTTTATTTTCCAGATTATTTCCGTATATTTTCTGCTTTTCCGTATTGTTAATTTTCTCCGTATTTTTTTCCACATTTTTTCCATATTAAAATGAGGAAAAAATGCGGAATAATGCGGAAATCTGGAGATCTGAGGTGCGGGAAACATCTCAAAGTGTCCACATTTGAAAGGGAAATAACTCAAATGCATCCTATTATCTTATATGTAACAATTTCTAAACACTGATTCAGAAGATAACTTGCAGACTCAACTTTTGCATACAGTTGGGATTATATGAGGATGTCAAAGTCTAAACAGGGGTATATCAAAGTCTGAATGGGGAATAACTTATTTATAAGCTTTAAGGATCTCAATATCTGTAATGGAGATAACATAATTATCTCAAGATATCAAATTGTTTGGAAGGGAGACAACTCCATGGCATCTCAATACCTAAAAAAAATATTTTCTCACAAGCATTGGTTTGAGAGGGTGATAACTAAAATACTTTGAAAATTATCAATGTCTCAAAGAAAGATAACTGATAGAGAACTCAATATCTGAAAGGGAGGTAACTTGTGAGGTTTCTAATGATTCTCAGTAGCCACAGGGTACTGTAAACCAGCTTTTATTCGCGAGCGAGAAATTTTCGCAAAGTTCGCGAGAGCCTCGTCATCGCGAATATTTCTCGCCGCGAACTAGTCTTGAAAGTCTCTGTGTCTATCAACAACAGATAAAAAAAAGCTTGATCGCAAAATTAAATCGTCATGAACTAGTTTAACCCCATAAAATAAAATTGCCGCAAATAAAAATTGGTTTACAGTATTTCTTAAAAATATTGTAATTGGAGATCTTATAAGACAGGAGAACTACTATCCTCCCAAGAATAAATCATGTATTTGAAGAACAAGGCAGAATAAACTATGCCATCTATTTGAGTTTAATCATCCCAATATATTTCTGTAGACATTCAGTAACATGCCTAATAAGCAATAATATGCCTTTTCTTCCTATGAGTACCTACAGTAACTAACCTTATAAGTTATAAGCAATATCGCCCCCTCCTTTCCTGTGTTCCTACAGTAACAAACACTATAAGCATTATGTCGCCCCCTCCTTTCCTGTGTACCTACCAAGTATCTGACCTGCTGCCAGTTTAGTCTGCATGGCCCCCGCCAGTTTCCCACCAAACAGTTTTTTGACTGTTTCATTGGAGGAATTTCCATCATTTCCATCACTAGCTTTCGGCTGAGTGCTTAACTTTCTCACCAGTTTTCCAAAACTGGACATTTCTTAGGACCTCTATGATAAAGTTTCAGCATTATGACAAATTTGGATTTCAATCTTTACAAAGTATCTTTAAATATGTCTAAACATAACCTCCTGAACAAGAAAACTTTTTTTGAATTTTTCATTAACTGAAAAACTGATATTATTATCATTATCTTCAAAACTGAATGTATTTTTGAAAGTGTTGAATTAAATTCACTGCTACAATATTTTTTAGATCTGAATCTTGCATTTGAAGAGAGAAATAAAATTCATTTAAAATTCAAAATCTCTATTAACAACTTTTTTCTTCAATTTTCAGAGCCAACCAATTCCATAACAACCGGACCCAAAACAAAAATTCCTACCTTGAACCCTTCTACTCTCCGACAACAAACACAGGTCTAAGAATTCGAAACAAACACATTTCCTCTGTGTAAGAACTTTTCAAAAAGTTTTAAAATTGAGTGCCACACTTCAAAGAGTCGGTATTTGGTCACTTTTGATGATTGTTTAAAAAGCAGTCTGGGCCAAACAATAGCCAACATACAGTGGACAAATGGTGTGAAAAATCACAATTAAACACTCATAAAGTTAATTTATACTTTGAGTCCATTTGTACACTCGGGGAAAATGCTGAATGAAAGGCACTTTATAAAAAGTCCAAGTTTATATGGTTCTAAAAACACATCACGAGTTCCAAGTAGTTTTTTTTTTAGGAGTTTTAATTCCGAAGTGCAATTAACGAAAATCCCTTACTTATACATTGTAAATATGTAACTTGTTATTCAAAATGAAATATGAAAAAATCCAAACTTTTGGCGACTTTGTGTGAAATTGAACTCTTCCATTTAATCAGCCTAATTAAACATAAATAATGAAGTTAATCACCCATGAATATTGAGGCTCATAAGTGAAAGTCAATGGGTTAATTCAAATACACGAATTTGAAATCTGTCACATTTCAACCAGGAGTCATAATGCAGAGATCAAATTTCTAGCCATTTCTTCAAGGTAAGCTGGACAGCTTAATTACCATGAAATGATAATTATGTTTAATAATTTTCAATACACTTATGTAATTTCTACATCATTGGCAGATTTTCATTGCCTGATAAATATCTTAATCACTGTTAATCTGTCTGCAATCGATTTCACCACTTGACAGTTCTAACTAATAAATCGGTAATAATCCCAGTATATAATCCTAATTTTTTTTCAACTCCACTATATCAAAAAATATCTGAATATTAATTGCTTTATCCATCGAAGGTGAATTGACTGTACATTCATAAGATCATTTATGTGCAAAAGTGCATTCGTGTTATTTTTTAGTTTGTCTGTAACTTGTAAATGCCATATTAACTTGCTGGCATCTGATCTTGAACGGATAGGTATATAATATTAAAAATGTTTTGACTTGGGAAAAAGAGAAATGTGTAAGCATAATTCTTTAAAACACATTGAAAAATTTAATAATTTTATAGGTAATTATCAGTTAAGTCATCCAGGGAACTCCACAATCTGCAAAAGCACCACTCTCATCATTTTCTCTCTTAAATGAACAATTCAACTTTCAACACATCTTCGCTAGCCAAGGGTTTCTGATACGCTACTCTCCTCATAAACCCTTGGCATACGGTGAAGTCAAAAGACGGGATTATTTTCGTCACGTGATCTTGAATTTATCAGGTACGCACAGATTGCGTCATCGACAGAAATAAAGACGCATGTTTAAAAAAAATTAAAGATTTTTCAAGAATAAATTAGAAGCAATAATTGAGTAATGTTTATTCATTACTTATAGTACAAATCGGAAGCTTCAATATAGATTCCTAATCACATATTTAGAAGATATTGGATGACACCATAGCTATTCATAGAATTGCATGTAATCTTACGGATCGTTGTTTACTTGCGTTTTTCAATTCCAAGATTAAAGAGTCAAGAAGTATCCCAAAGGCAAACATCGTCATTTACAAAAAACAATTGATGATTGGTCGACAGGTGTGTACTGAAATCCAATCAGAACTCTGAAAAAAAATCCCGATTTTTATGAACACCGTAGGCCAAGGGTTTATGAGGAGAGTAGCTTATCAGAAACCCTTGGCTAGCGAAGATGCTTTCAACAATGATATCTAAGTAAGCCAAAGTCACGCAATAGAATTACAACACTGAAGAACCATAAAAGTCAACAAGACAAGTGTATATTATACATTTATTGCATGATAGTGAGGGAAATACGAAGTCTTCATGTTTCCCGAACATTCATGCAATGAATTGTTTATTATACCGAAACAAGAAAAACCCTTGAAAAAAACATACACTTTCAAATTCGGCACTGCTCTCAAATTTACTTTCATTTTGAATGTAAAGTTACTAAAACCTTTTGGTCAACACAATATTATCAATTTTGTGACGTAAACAAGGCTATTGTGACGTCTACTACTCACGGGAGTTTTTCTTTAAATGAACAATAATTATTGCGGGAAAATGCACTTGAGATATCCGAAGAGGTGGAATATATTGAAAAGCATGCAGACTGCCGTGAAATATGAAAATTTACGGCCCAATCGGGTGACAACCCATCTTCACCAAGGGTTTCCGATCTGATACCTACTCTAGTAGGTATCGGATCAGAAACCCTTGGCTAGCAAAGATGGTGATAACTTAGAACCAATCAGATGACATCTTGTGTAGAATATTTATAATGAGGTATAATAAATTTACTTCTCCCCATTTCGCCTCGCTCATTTCTTTTTTATCCACTTGTAACAGCTTGGAAACAAATAAACTCTTACCTTTTAGAGCGGACATGATGCAGTATCATTAAGAAGTCCAACTCACAATGTTCAATATCAGCAATTATCCTCAATCATTCCTTATTCAACTTTACTTTATAAAACAACTTAAAAATACAATTAACTTAGATCACACATTTTGCCCATCGTTAAATTGCTTTATTCTTTTGTCTCTAAGGCCGTACCGAGGTAAATAATAAGATGATTATCTCCCCTTTTTAAAGCTGAAATTTATGAAAAGATTTTATCTGCTCATGATTTATTTACAGCAAAAGCCCCTCCCCCTCTATAATAGATCAACATCACCCCCCTGACCAAAGGCCCCAAACAAACTCACCTTTCAGAGCAGAATGCATTGCTGACATGACGTCAAATTGTAAACCAAGAATACTTTCAATATCTAATTTTGTAGTTTAATTCACTAAACTATCCAGAAAATAAATTTTGAAGACAAAAAAACTTTGCTAAGTTAATTTGTTTTGGTGAACTAATGATTTTTTTTTTGTATCCATGTTAAACTCAGTCTGATTGTTATCAGTACTAAGTCATTTAAAAAAAAACAATACACAGTTATCTTCCCTTCAGATCAGATGAATTAAACCCCCTTAAAGTCCAGCCTGGATACCCAATCAGATAAAGCAGTATATATCTATTTATCAGTGGGTATATATAAAGACATTAATATTGGGGGTATTTAATTCTAGTGGAGGGATTAAACTAACTACAATGCATTGACATGGTATGTATATTGTTGCATTTTTCCCCCATCATTTTAGAATATTTTTGGTTTAGTCTTTCTGTAAAATTATATATGTTGGGAAAAAAATATTACTTTTACTTGTGATTGTTCTTTTTGAGATTAATATGTTGAAAGCAAGGTCTGAGTGAAGGAGTTGGGAAGGGGGGGGGGTTGTCCCCAAGACCCTGGGCCCAGGAATTTCCCCTTCTTATAATCATAATCCCCTGGCTACTGTGGTTTTCTCCTCTATTCCCCCGTTAAGGGAAGAAGCCCACACCGTCTTCTACTTTTTAAATGTCCCCTGTTTTTTTTTGTTTTTAATTTCTTTTAATTCTTAAGAACAGCCTAGGAGAAGGGGGGGGGGGGGGCTCATCCTTCTTTGGAGTTAAAATATTATACTGAGTCAGCCAATTAGCAGACATCTTTATCCAGATTTGATGGCCAACGAAAATTTATATCACCCATTCTTGAATATTTAAAGACTTTCTTTATTTCCAATCCCCATGTTCGTTTATTACCTGTGCTAAATTGCACAAGTTTGTTTTGTTATAAACCTCACAGAATGCTCAACAAATAGTTGAAGCTACAGACACATGGACCAAAAATACTCACTCAACCGTGATAGCATCTGAATTGTGTGAACTGAACCGCGAAGTTTCATCAGCGCTCGGGTGGTTGAAGATTTTCTCTCCACAGAAGGCAGTTTCACTGCCTTTTTATGTCCCGTTTGACCACCCTCACGGTCACTCGACCCGCCATCTTGCTTTTCCTTTTGACCTTGAGTCTTTGGCGATTTTTTGTGGGCTTTTCCCACTTCTATATTAAATGTGATAGTGGCCTGACTTGTTGCTTTGGACATTTTTGTACTTTTTCAAAAAAGTTAAACAATATTTCACAGATGTGTATGTCACAGAAGTTCAAAGATTGTACAGTTTTCCATGCTCTATGAAGTCACATAACAAAATTCTTTAAATTCATTTGATAGAAAATGCAGCAATAGAAAGACAATTCCTTGGATTATTTTCACAAATACGTCTCCCTTAGTGTTAGTAAAAGAATTTCTTTCCTAGCTGCTGAATTTCTCAAAATTACTTTTTGTGATTTTTGGCTACAACATAAGCATCCTTCAATTAGGAAAAAAAACAAGCAAGGTGCTTTTTATCATAATTAAGCTCCATCTAACGAATCAAACAGCCGAAAACACAAACTTCTAATGACCCAATTTGATTCCAGTTGATTTAGCGGAGAGATTGGTCCTGAAAATAACCATGCTCAAAAACGACCACATCCAAATTAGGCAAAATGTGTTCTTATTAAAAGATCAGCTGAATTTGGACGCAACTGAGAAAAACAAATCAATATATTTACAGATTTTGCTCATTAGCAAACTTGTACCACAAAGCTCCAAAGACAGTTTTTATCCACAGAGAACCTAGCTATTGTCCATTAGCTCATGTCAAAGAATTGTGACAATGTTAACATCAGAATCCCACGGGTTGATCAGTCTATCCTGAGGATATTGAATCGGAATATCTCCAATTAATTAAAATGTTTCTCGTTAATACGGTATGATTATTCCACAGGGCATTTTATATTGATGAAGTTTTTCTGCTTTACAGTTAATCTAATCGGTCAAATTTTAGCAAGAATGTTAGTTAATTGATGGGTTAATATCTCTAGTTTAATCAGGAACAAATTTATATTAAATCCCATGACAACTAGAACAATTTGTCATATTTTTTAATTTTTGTCCTTCCAACACAAATCTGTAACATTTTTCTTAGTAAGGATAGCATATATGCCTGGTTTATCCACTGAATCGACAAAATGGAATAATATAATATCATTTCCTTATTTGAACAATTATATCCCAAATCAAGTTCAATTTCCAAATGCTAAAAAAGTAATGCTTCATTCTCTGCCAATAATTTCAATTTTGCAAGGACTCTCCAGTCGAAAATTCCCGACAGAGCAACAGAATTCCATAAGAACTAAAGAAAGCTTTCTTTTTACTTTGGATTCCATGTTAGATTTCAATCAATATGATTCCTAATAAAATTCATTAAAATTCAAGTTATTTCACTCACAGTCAAATGCACAAAGATGCTCATAAAATTGAATACATGTAATGAAAGTTCCTCTCAAAATCACAATAAAGAAGTGCATTCACAAAGTAAAGTCCACATCTAATTTTTATCGACTTTTCCTGTAAAGATTAGAATGCCCCCTTGTCCTTTTGGGTGTCGCAGTATTGTATGAGTAAATTATTTCCTCTAGAACCTTATGCATAAATTTCCCTTGCAATCAAAATCTTATCACATACATTCATAAACTTATTGTCAGGCATGTATCTAGAATTTTATCATGAAAAATATTAATCTTATGACCCCGATTTGTCCAAAATGAAGATTTACACATGTTATTAAGTTTTTCACTTCATACGGTTTATAATGAAGGGTCACATCCAATGATAAACGCAATATCTCCCAAATCGCCAAAAATTAATAAAAAGGGATTTTATTCCTATGATATAGAGTTTGCCTATCTCTGAACTAAATATTCCTACATGAAATAAGGTCCACTTCACACCCCCGACTTTATTACGGTAACCCATGATAGGGACCAATTTACTACTTGATTTTTCTCCTTTTAGCTTGCCCCTTCCCCTCCCTGATTTATGCCAAAAGACTATGATAAGAGTCCTCAAAATCGGTTCTAGACTAATGTAATAAATGCAGTGTCAGGATCCTTGAGATGGGCAATATTTTAGTTTTATATCAAGACATCAACTCTTTTTATTCTAACTGCATCATAATTATAAATTTCAATGATATGGTATGTATCATAAAAATTTCTTTCAATTCTAAAAACATGCATGATATGAAAAATTATTGTGGTTAAATTTTCAGAACATTATTTCTGCGAAGATTTTTAGCTAAAATTACTATTAAGTAAAAAAATCAAGATAACAGATTGGTCGTTTTTGCTACTCATAATACAAATGCATCATATTATTTTTTTTTTAAGTGGGGGGAGGGTGCATACTTTACATCAATGCATATTCTACTTGTCAAAATAGGAAAATAAGAAATTAACATAACTTTTATGGATTCCTTTTTTTAAAAATCTGAAATTCTTTCTACACTGAACAAATATTAAATTTAAACCATGCATGATGAAGTTTTATTTAGGTTCCATTCCAATAATGCCAGACCTCCCTATGCTTATGCCAAGTTTTTATTTGTTAGTCACACTGTTGCCCCTTCTAAAAAGGAAATTTAAGAATTTGTAATATTTTCAGTTTCTACACTTTTATTCTTTTGTCATGTAAAATGATATTATTAAATTTGATCAAAATGTCATAGTTTCTTTCAAGAGAGAGAGAGAGAGAGAGAGAGAGAGAGAGGGAGAGATTATATGAATCCATCTTGCATAAAATTAAAGTCTTAACAAATAAAGTCAAACGATTCTTATAATCACAAATATTGATCTCAGCATTCTTACAAAACACATCCAGTTGTACGAAGTCAAGCATTTCATGGCTGGCTAGATTTATTTGTCAATCATCAAATATTAGATCCGTGAAATGCCTTGCCAACCAGTTGAGATTTAAAGAACCGCCCAACCACTTAATAATATATTGCTCAGTACATAATGTACCTTTACATATGCCCATAGAATTAAGTGTCAAACAGCACTTCAGCCCGTCATTGTGGCTTGGAAATGGCATGTGAGAAAGGGTAAATATTTTTTCTTTCCAATTTCTTTTTTTAAATTCTTAATTCATTTAAATATGACTGCATGTTCAGTGAAAGTAAAATACTTGGTCTTAATGTTTTTTTCATGCTTTTAAATTCTTTCTCAAATTATCTGCATTTGAAGATCGATTTATCATGATCTTATTTTTACATTTTCAATTTCATGACATTACTGAATATTTTCATGAAAGCAAAAAAAAAAAAATTTCTTTATAGAATTCTAGAGGTACTTAAATTCAATCTCCTATTATATAGAAATTATATTTTAAAAGACAAATGCATGTATGTAATTATAACAATGTGAAATTCATCAAAGTGTGCAAAAACATTCAAAACTAATATGAAGTATTAAGATATTAAATTTTTTTTTTGAATTGTCCATGTATTTACCAAAGAAAAAAATATTTTGCATATTTACAAAGGACAAAATTTCACAAATAAAAGATAAGGGGGGGGGGGGCTTCAGTGTGCATGTTTTTTTTCCTGTTTATTTTCATAACCAGTAAATAATACATGATACTGAATTGGTTTGAATGCAGAGTAATCAGTATTCATATTAATAAAAAGTTGTTTTTTTTCCAGTCCTTAAATTTTCTCAATGTATTATTTTTTTTATACTCATATTAAATAAATTTTAGGATAATATAAGTACATGTATATTGTTAAGAAAAGTGCTTAAAATCACAGAAATAAAATAAAAAGCAAACCCTAAAAATAATTTCTAATTTAAAGAAAAATCAACATGCAGTGTGCTGTGTCCAACATTAGGAAGGTAACCAGAGTTATCCTTCCTGGTATTCACTGTGCATTCCTTTCATCATTCAGTTTGTGTTGATGTTTAAATATTGTTGAAATGAAAAATGGGCAGTGATTTTTTAAAAAAAATAAAATATAGGTTTCTATGCCAAACAAATAAAAAAAAAACATGTAACTGTCCATCTTACTTTTTTTTTTGCCTTCAATGGCCATCATCACATTGGTCATCCTCTTACAACCTGTTCAACCATGGGCATGGCTCTGAAAATCATGCACTCTCCTTGTTTTTCATCTTATTACATTTATTTACTAACCTAACATGGTCATCACCAAATGACTGCTATGAGCTTTTATTTGTAAAGGTAAATGTACCTAGGTCCTTCTTACACTTAACTGAACTTTTCTTCTCCAAGTTTAAAACATGTTTAACAAGTTAACAATAAATACGTCAAGCAAGCTTACAGAGTGCAACAGAAATTAAAACAAATTGCATTTTGGGAAACCTTTGAAATGTTTATTAAAACGTGCAATATGATACCAAAAACATGCAAAATTTGGTCTCGCCATTCGGGCAACCTTGGTATGATCACAGGTCGCCCGAATGAATTTCAGGTCGTCCAAATAAAATATCAATTGAAACAAAACTTAATGTGAAAATTGTTTAAAATTTGTTATGATAATTAATAGAAGTTGTGGGTTTGTATTAAAAAATGTAAACCATACATTTTTGGAATGTAAAGATGTCTTCTAGTATTTTATCAAACAAAAATATAAGCAGAATCAGACATGCTAGAATGCTTAAGTTTGTAGCTTAAAATATTTATTTTCACTTGCCATGAAGGCCTAAATAAATAGGGTCAAATAACCCTGGACTGAATTAATCAGGTGTTATATTACAGTGGACACCCAACATGGCTGTCTAGCAGCAGAAAACGATCATTATGATCAGAAAGTTGTAGGGGAAATGCAAGATGTTACAATGAAGATTATTACTATTTATATTTAAGGTGATCGTTGACTAAGTTGACATATTTTATATCTCAAATAAAACTTTATTAAAGACTTTCAGTAAAAATTGCATCAGCTGATTGATCGAACGCAGGTTTGGCAGGAAAAAAAAATCTACTCGGCTGCAATTTGAACATGTTGAATGGGTTGGTTTTGTCACAGGAAAATATGTTTTGAAGGTCTTATGAAGTTTAGTTTAAAATATTAAACATCATTATTAGGCCTAAATATTCCCAACTTGTCCCAGGTCGTCATTTGGGCGAGCCAAACTGAAAATCAGGTCGTCCGAAGTCATTTCAGGGTGGAAATGACGAGGTGATGAGCGTGAATGTCGAACCCTGTGATACACTTATTGATAAATATTTATTATTTTTGAAATATTAAGCCCAATATTATACCATGTACAGGATTATGTTAAATTGTTGATTACATCATTAATATGCCCAGTCCCTTGGACCTTTTTAGTCTCACATGAAAATTAGGCTACTGAGTCCAGCACATTGGAATGTTAGACCTCTTGTGTATTTTACATTAGGGTGAGCGTAGTGAACAGTGAGAACTCTGTAAACTAAATAATAGCGAGCACAGCGAGCGTCGCGAAGCGAGCTCAATAGACTATTGTGTAAGAACAGAGGAAATTCGGAGTTGTACATACGTCAAGCAAATTTTGTTGTGAAACATTCCCAGAATTCCTTTACTACCCAATGTCTTTTGCACAAAAAAATAAATAAATAATAACGTAAAGCATAAAAGGCTTTCAGTTTGTAGAAATATTTCAAAGAAACAACAATAAATAACTCTGAAATGTTTTTCGACCAAAAGTGCACTAGATCTATAGTTTCAGCCAGATGCTCGGCTGTCTCCGTAAGCTCCGACGAGCTCCGTGACGTCATTTGACGTCACAGCTAGTCGAGATGTCTTGTGCGGCTTGATGTTTGAAGTAGCTTTTCAAGTTTTCAAGTGTTTTTGATGGTCTCAACTGCACTCACCCAAACGGTCACACCGTAAAACATATTTTGTATATATGTAAGAACAGAGGATTTTTTTCATGAACTCTCAGGCTGTGTACATAATGTACAAATTTCCTGGAATTCCTTCATTACCAAGATTCCTGGTAGACCTAATTGCAAATATACAACATACTCTCAGTTTCATAAAGATTTGATTACTGCAAGGAACTTAAAAGAAACTAGCAAAAAATTAAAATAATTGCACCTACTTTGTGTGAAATAATATGGCACTTCGGCTATTTAGACTCTGTTACAGACATGAAACTTACATATATACCATGTCATGTGGGGACAAATGTGCACATTGGATTTTTGTGAGTATCACATTGAAGTTGAGAATGTGTCTCATCCATTTTAAGTTTAAAAGGTTGAATCTAAGATGCAAGTGTTTACAAATTAGTTGCGCTCGCCCAAACGGTCACAACAGAAATCATATTAGATTCTTAGGATTGAATTTAAAATAACGTTTTATTGTTGGAATGCAGAGGGTTTCCCCTTTTCCTTTACACATTTCACAATGTCAGACTAAAATTACTTCAGTCCTAAAAAGATAGGGTCTACAAGTACAAGAAATGCATGCTTTGAACAGTATTCCCAGATCAAACGTAGGCTGTACGTTTTGAAACAGATCTCATGCACAAAATACATATATTATTTTATCACTTTGAAATAAGGGTAGACCACAGAGCAATAAAAAAAGATTCATTTTAGGTGTGAGATGTTTCAAATTGCAATGTTTACAATATGAAGTGCATCAGAAAAAGTGAAGTGAAATTTTAAGCATCATTGACACTAACCGCCTGATTTCGGGCGATCTCTCTTGGATTTCGATACAGCTGGATTTTTGCTCATGACTGATGTTTACTTGATTTGACAAATACTTTCTTCTTGAGTGTTGTGTGCTCTGTGAAACTTGGTCGGTGCCCGATCAATTTCTGTCCGCCATATTGTTTCTTGGCAACAACTAATCTTTGATTTTGTTGCAGATCGAGCCCGACGTGAAATACGACAACGAACATAAAGTCTTACCCGACCCGTCTGAGCTGCCAGATTTGTGGGAATGACCCCCACATGAACTGGGAACCCGGGACCCGTGATGATTTCCAGACTCCTCCATATTATATTCCTCAGATAAAGCTGATGATTGTTTATATTTACATGTTTAATGATTAAAGTAATAAACACATTCTCAAGACCACTTTTGGATTTATTATTCAACGTTTTAAAAAAGTGATTTTTTTTTCATGATATTTAAAAGAATTTGTGAACAAACTTTTGTAGTAGATTCGCCGAAATCAGTTTTCCTATATTGCATTTGCCACATTTTTTTTTCAGTGTCAAAACAAGGGTTTTGAGTATAGAACTTTAGTAAATCAAACCGTGGCTGAAAAAGGGATTTTACAGCGAAGTTGAGAGGGGTAAAATTAATCTTTAGTACGTACAGAATTATAATCCTTCATCTCTGATTTGCTTTTTTTTTTTTTTTAAACATCTAAGTGAAGAAAATACTTTAAATCTGCAATTGCCAAAAAAAAATTAAAAAAATAATAAAAATAAAAACTACACTATCATAAATAGATATATGAAATAAAAATTGAAAATAATAAAATAAATTAAATATAATAATTGATTCATCAATACTCACTACTGAGAACTGCGCCCATTTTCACTCGGGCAATGGCGGACATCCCCCTGTTACTTTTTCCTGACATTTTTATCTACAGCGCAAAAAATGAGGTATATGGAGTCAGAAATTAAGCTCGACTTTTATGTGCTTGCATTTTTAAATGTCATTAAACAAAAAAAAAAAAAAAATAACAAAACTGAGAAAATAGGGACCGATGAATAAAAAAAAATTCCTTGGTTTCCCTGCTTACGTTATAGGTTGTTTATTTACAACTATAGTTAATAGAAATGCAAAACGCAAAACATATCAATATATTTACTATATATCCTAATGCATAGGCGTCGGAACCGGGGGAAAATCCATTTTTTGTTGTTGCAAAAATAAACATTACAGGCATTGAAAATTGGGATTTACCCTTTTTTGTTGTTTTAGCCTTAGCCCCCCCCCCCCAAACTTTCGATTACCCCCCCCCCCCCAAACACTTTCAATTTGCTTCTGACGCCCATGTAATGTACATACATGTATATAAAACACACACAAAACGAAATTGAATTTATTTTTAAAATCTTTCAGATCTGCATGATTCAGTTTTGTCTTTACAAGATATATGAAAACGTATTTGTATATGTATGACTAGCTGCAGATCTGTAGCTATCCGAAAAAATATATATTGATAGACCGGATATCCGGTCTATCAATAAGACCGGATATCCGGTCTATCAATATATATTTTTTCGGATAGCTACAGATCTGCAGCTAAGCTAATTCATGTCATTAAAAAAATGAAAAAAGCTTTAGAGAATTATTTTACAGCGGGTACCAGTAATAAATTTCAAATTTTACACGTTTTCCAATTCTTTAATTTCGTGTTTATAGCTTTATGAATTTGTAGATCTTTATAAAACAAACATCGATTATATTTAGATATTGAAAAGGTCAATATGACTTTTGGTCATAAATCCTACTAACTATGTTATTTTAAAAGAGAGAATTAAACATAAATTCAGACATGATTTTTGCTTATGATTTAACAAAAAGTAATTAATAAAACGGATAGATAGAAATGAGAATCTTAAGAAAGTGAAAAAATAAAGCATAACCCGTATATAATAAAAACAATGAAGTACTTGCCTCTTCAACGCAGATGGGCCGTTCATAAAATACCGTTCCTTCTGGAATTTAACATTAATGGTCATTAAACGACCAGATGTTTAGATTAAACACTGAAGTATTTGTCTTACACCAGGCCGTTTATTGACAATCAAATCGATGGCCCCCACTTTTCTTTCAACATGTATGTAAAACACCCTAAGTGCATTTACTGGGGTTTTAAATACAGCTCCTTGAATATTAATGATTATTTTTGTGGCGGATCCAAAGGTTTTGTCTTTCAAACTGTTCAAAGTCACGCAGTAGGAAGATTGTGTTTTGTAAATAATTTATTTTGTTGAAAATTTGGGGCCTTTTGAATCAGGAAACTATGAAGGCTAATGGTACTTTGCGGAACGAAACGGAACGGAACGGAACCAGTTGTGGGGCACCCTAGGGGGGGGGGGGATAAATATGAATATATTATATATAATGAAAATGAATATAATAAGTTACTTTATTACAAATTATTCTGCCATTTTATATCCTAGGAAACCAACCAAAGAAAGTGTCAAGTGTCTGAAGTAAAGGACCATAAAATAAAATGTCTATAAGTTATGAATTATTCTGCCGTTAAGTTTTTGATCTGCTGTGTCATGTGTAGTAACTATGTGAACTGTTTTGAATGAGAGACGTATACCTATCAATGATTTAAAAAAAAATATTAATGCTTTTCCTTCAAAGTTTACTGACAATAGATTATTATGAAAAGAATGTCGTTCATGTGCAGTCTAAAGGTAAAGAGAGTTGTCGCGCTTTGCCAGTATGGTCATTCTCTGGTTCCGTTTCGTTCCGCTAAATACCAATATCCGTGTGGGTATTAGTATTTAGCGAAACGGAACGAAACACAGTTAAGTTGGAATAAGATGATACACATACAAGCATTTTATGTATTTCATTTCATCTCATCTTTTTTATAATCAAAATTTCAGGGGGAAAGAAATATAAGAGACAAGGATGTTTGAAGAGGAAAGTATATCATCCATCATATATCCAGCATAATAAAGCATATCTTTTTTTTTTAACCTTTCAAGCTTCTTCAAAAGTCTTGTCTTTATACAATCGCAGGCCTTGATGTTGATAGGAAAACGTAAATATCATCTCTCTGTCTTCAACTAAATCGATATGCAAAATAAGTTTAACTTTATTATTATGTAAAGGTAGATCTTAAAACGCGTGATTTGCAATTTGCTGTATGCTAACAAATATGTTTACTACCTGAACCTTGATCGATATCTTAAATATTCAGTTCTGCGCTAATAAGAAAAGAAACACACACAACAGGTTCCGTTCCGTTTCGCAAAATACCATTATCCACTACAATATTAGTACTTTGCGAAACGGAACGGAACTATTATATCAAAGGTTTTAAAACTCTGTTAATGAACGACGTGAGATAAGTTTTGTGTCCTGTAAGGAATTGAAATGAAAATCATGCTCAGCATTGAAATTATTTTGACGACAGTCCTAAAAATTCTTCTTTTTTTTTTTTTTTATAAAATACAATTAAACAAAAAGTTTTGTTAACTTTTCATTTTCTGTAAGTTAAATACCATTTATATTTGAAAAGTAGAGGCAAGAAAAAGTGTTTCAAAATGATCAAATGTTGTTCCGTTCCGTTCCGCAAATTACCAATATCCACACGGATATCGGTACTTTGCGGAACGAAACGGAACCACATCTTTTTATTTGAAGAGAAAAAAACAAGAACCAACCAAAAACAACCTAAATCTGCCGTAGTATTCATCAACCAATTTTTTAGCTTTCATGAATCCTGGGTAAATCAGAATACTGTAGAAGTACTTTTTTCCGCGTGGTATTAATTTACGCTATGTACACGGTCACAAATTTTCCGCGGAAATTTGTCCAAGCGTACTTAATATAAATGTAAGGCATGTAGTGACAATCTAGAAAATCCGCGTAATTTTCTACCCGCGGATTAAACAGAAATTGAGATTCCGCGGAATTATGACCCCGTGGAAAAAAGTATGTCTACAGTATTCCAAAATTAGTTTAACTGAGAGAACAAGTCATTTTTAATTAAAGGAAAATATATGACATTGACGTAACAACTTATTTCTTCATATATTTATTCCATTGTGTTTTAGTTTTGCTGAGATTTGTTTAGTTCCGCTGAATACTACTAATTATTTCTGTAGTGACTTTGTGAACTGTTTTGAATGAGAGACGTACACCTATCACTGATATAAAATATTATTAATGCTTTGCCTTCAAAGTTTACTGTCAATAGATTATTATGAAAAAAATGTCGTTCATGTGCAGTCTAAAGGAAAAGAGAGTTGTCGCGCTTTGCCAGTATGGTCATCTCTGGTTCCGTTTCGTTCCGCTAAATACCATTATCCGTGTGGGTATTAGTATTTAGCGAAACGGAACGAAACACAGTTAAGTTGGAATAGGATGATAAACATACAAGCATTTTGTTGTTATTCATTTCATCCCATCCTTTCAATCATCATAAATTCAGGGGAAAGAAATATATGAGACAAGGATGTTTGAAGAGGAAATAATTCATCCATCATATATCCAGCATAATAAAGCATATTTTTTTTAACCTTTCAAGCTTCTTCAAAAGTCTAGTCTTTATATCAGTTATATGTACAAATACAATCGCAGGCCTTGTTGTAAATACAATCTCTCTGTCTTCAATTAAATCGATATGCAAAATAAGTTTATCATTATTATGTAAAGGTAGATCTTAAAACGCGTGATTTGCAATTTGCTGTATGCTAACAAATATGTTTACTACCTGAATCTTGATCGATATCTTAAATATTCAGTTCTGCGCTAATAAGAAAAGAAACACACACAACAGGTTCCGTTCCGTTTCGCAAAATACCATTATCCACTACAATATTAGTACTTTGCGAAACGGAACGGAACTATTATATCAAAGGTTTTGTGACGGGGTTCCTCAATAATGGTTAATAATGACGATTGTTTTTATTTACATCATTTATTTACATATCTACAACACAAGATATATCTATAAGAAATCACAATGTTCACAATAAAAAGACACGTCCACACTCATTGACTTTCAGACTTGTACTCCTCTCTCTCACACATGTTCCCAGGGCCCACTTTCTCACACAAATCAATCTAATGCTCACTTTCATCTCTCAGAACTCTATCACGCACAATAAACATCGATAACAGAAATGACAAATAAACAAATTATAATTCTCCCTCTCTTTCTCCCTAACAAGCTAAAATCACACTCTTGGGATACAGGGCTACAACGCCTGCGCCGCACACCTGTAACCTATCAGAACTTCTAACTCTCTCATTTACAATTAATTAACTTGGTTGATTGCTCTGTGACAGTTTTAAAACTCTGTTAATGAACGACGTGAGATAAGTTTTGTGTCCTGTAAGGAATTGAAATGAAAATCATGCTCAGCATTAAAATTATTTTGACGACAGTCCTAAAAATTCTTTTTTTTTTAAATACAATCAAACAAAAAGTTTTGTTAACTTTTCATTTTCTGTAAGTTAAACACCATTTATATTTGAAAAGAAGAGGAAATAAACACTGTTTCAAAATGACCAAATCTTGTTCCGTTCCGTTCCGCAAATTACCAATATCCACACGGATATCGGTACTTTGCGGAACGAAACGGAACCACATCTTAGATTATCGCAATTTTCCTTTCCGACATCTTAGGGAAATCCAAGCTTGCCGGAATGAACTATTTGATTGAATCACGCACAGACATGGAATACTTTTAAATATTCCCCTCTTTCCAATATAATTTTCTTTTCAATTGGAGACAAAGTATTTTTCTATTCATGTGTTCTAATACGCATTATATGTTATCGAAAATGCAACCATTCCATCTTTCTGAAGCGGAGAGTATCATGCAGTTAGAAACACAAATCTGATGTGTTTTTATTCCAATTCATAATTTTTGTTTGGATTTAATATGTATTTAACTACCAGGAATGTACTATATATAATTTTTATAAGTTTCAATTTTTCAAATAAAATGTCTGCATTCCATTAAAATGGTGAAATGTAAAGGGTTATCGCATTAAAGACAGAACAAGAAAACAACCGTGTGAAACCGATAAATCTACTGTCTTGAAGTCTTCATGTCTGCAAGAAATTACAGAATTCTGGTATATAACGGAGAATTCTGCGATAAGCACGCATTTTTCTAGCATATGAACCAACAAAAAATTTTAATGGTCACAGTTGACAGCTTCAGTGTGATAATAATGCCCTAGAACCTATTATATTATACTTTTATTTTAGATAAGCCCGTACTGTCAAGCAATTACTGTTAAAACAAAGTACAAAAATCTTTTACGTTTGATTTATCCCTCCCTCCCTTTCTCTCTCTCTCTCATTCAATGTTGAGAATTATTACTGATGTTAGAAAAAAAATAAGGTATGAAAATTCTGCATTGTCGACAAAATGTGCGACAAAAAGTACTAATGCGTTTAAATGTATTAATTATTCCATCATCAGAAGCAGTTCTTGTGGGCGGAACAAACTGCTCAATTTCAAGGTTTAGGTACTAATTCCAAACTCGTCAGAAAGTTTTTGTAACACTGACATTGTTCAGATATCCAAATTCAATTAATAATCATATCCAATGAAAAAACACTTCTGCTCGATCTGGGAATAAACGCGCAACTGATCTGGGAGTAGGCTTGCATATCTCACGTGATACCCACGTGACTTTGTGGTGAAGGAGAATAAGCTATTGACAATAAACTTTGAAAGAAAAGCAATAACTTTTTACATCAGTGATATGTGTACGTCTCTCATTCAATACAGTTCACATAGTCACTACAGAAATTAGTACTAGTATTCATGATCAGCGGAACTAAACGAACCTCAGCAAAATTGTAACAATGAAATAAATATATCAAGAAATAAGTTGTTACGTGAATGTCATATATCTCTTTAATCAAAAATGACTTGTTCTATCAGGTAAAATAATTTTGAAATATTCCTATGAATACTACGGCAGATTTATGTTGTTTTTGGTTGGTTCTTGTTTTTTTTTCTCTTCAAATGAGAAGATGTGGTTCCGTTTCGTTCCGCAAAGTACCTATACCCGTGTGGATATTGGTAATTTGCGGAACGGAACGGAACAAGATTTGATCATTTTGAAATACTTTTCTTTCCTCTTCTTTTCTAATATAAATAGTGTTTAATATGCTTACAGAAATGAAAAGTTAAAAAAAAACCTTTTCTTTGACTGTATGTAAAGAAAACAAGAATTTTTCGGACTGTCGCCGGTCAAATTAATTTTCTTGCTGAGCGTGATTTTTAAATTCAAATCCTTACAGGGCAAAAAAAAATCGCATGTCGTTCATTAACAGAGTTTTAAAACCCTTGATATTGTAGTTCCGTTCCGTTTCGTTTCGCAAAGTACTAATATTGTAGTGGATAATGGTATTTTGCGAAACGGAACGGAACCTGTTGTGTGTGTTTCTTTTCTTATTAGCGCAGAACTGAATATTTAAGATATCGATCAAGGTTCAGGTAGTAAACATATTTGTTAGCATACAGCAAATTGCAAATCACGCGTTTTAAGATCTATGTTAAACTTATTTTGCATATCAATTTAATTGAAGATACTAGTAGATGGTATTTACGTTTTCCTATCAACATCAAGGCCTGCGATTGTATTTGTATACATAACTGATATAAAGACAAAACTTTTGAAGAAGTTTGAAAGGTAAAAAATATGCTTTATTATGCTGGATATATGATGGATGAATTTCTTCTGCAAAAATCCTTTTATTATGCTGGATATATGATGGATGAATTACATTCTTCCTATTTTATTTTTTCCCCTAAATTTAATTTTTAATAAATAAAAAGATGATATGAAATGAATAACAACAAAATGCTTGTATGTGTATCATCTTTTTCCAACTTAACTGTGTTTCGTTCCGTTTCGCTAAATACTAATACCCACACGGATATTGGTATTTAGCGGAACGAAACGGAACCAGAGATGACCATACTGGCAAAGCGCGACAACTCTCTTTACGTTTAGACGGCACATAAAGGATATTCTTTTGATAATAAGCTATTGACAGAAAGCTTTGAAGGAAAAGCATTAATAATTTTTTACATTAATGATAGGTGTACGTCTCTCATTCAAAACAGTTCACATAGTCACTACACTTGACACAGCAGATCAAAAACTCAACGACAAAATAATTCATCACTTATAGACATTTTATTTCATGGTCCTCTACTTCAGACACTTGACACTTCTTTTTGGTTGGTTTCCCAAGATATAAAATGGCAGAATAATTTGTAATAAAGTAACTTATTATATTAGCTTTTATAATATATTTTTTATCATATATAATATATTCATATCCCCCCTAGGGTGCCCCACAACTGGTTCCGTTCCGTTCCGTTTCGTTCCGCAAAGTACCATTAGCCACTATGAAGTCGTAATTACAGGATTTATCAAAAGAAAAGTCGTCTCTAATCATACAGGGTTTGTCAAAAGAAGAGGCAGCACCAATTAAACAATATTGAACATTTATATTGATTGACATACTAGGTTTGTTGACCTTTCTAAGGTTTAAATAGAGAACAGAATCTAATTCAAACAAACGTTTGCTTGTATGTACAGTTTATGACTGTTGACATTTAGCTGCTAAGCCTCCCAGTCAACAATATTTGATTATTGGAAATGACATTCGTGGCGAGACATCTATCTTCTTGGACAAAAGGTGCAAATATGGGTTGCACAATGTTAATTAAAATTAAATCAAATGTATATAGTTTGTCTGAGAGAGAGAGAGAGAGAGAGAGAGAGAGAGAGAGAGAGAGAGAGAGAGAGAGAGAGAGAGAGAGAGAGAGAGAGAGAGAGAGAGAGAGAGAGAGAGAGAGAGAGAGAGAGAGAGAGAGAGAGAGAGAGAGAGAGAGAGAGAGAGAGAGAGAGAGAATCTGTGTGTATAAAAGTAAAACAAAAATGGTTAAGCGACATGAAGTTTAAAATGTTCTCAAAATTTCATAAATGTCCTGTAATAGGATGATATAATAGGGAACGGAAAAAGCGAATTTTAATCGTAAAGTATAAAATTCACAATTCTTAATATTTTAGTAATTCAAATTTTTGTTTCATTTAAAATCAAAAT
>NW_026925330.1:0-25020 GCF_032062105.1 Saccostrea cuccullata | reverse complement strand
GTAGCAGTGACGTTACGGTCTAACAATTTTTATGTTGGACCGGCAGGTCAGTCAACAGTGAAATTGTTAGACCTATGAAATAAACATTTCCTTTGTTGGACTTTATATTAGTAATAAAAATATAGAAAGCTATTTATAAGGGTATAACAAATATCTTTAAAAACCTGGACAAGCTTTTGTTGTGTCGCATGGCCTTGTTTCTTGTCCTTTTCCGCTACAGTTTTGTCCTCCATATGCAGATGGGGGGTTGTTACACGTTCTTTTGCGTATTGTTGTTCCATTCTCACAGGACACTGAACATAGTCCCCAGCTTTGCCATGCAGACCAGCCTCCATCAACTATAATGCAAAAAATATCATTCCTTAGAGCTACTTTTTGACATTTTATTCAGATTATATAAACTAGTATATTTGAGGAACGTTTTTAAGTTTTGTATGAGTTATTGGTGTGTGAATCACACAAACGTGTCATGTGGGCATATTCAATGAAGCGCGCTAGCGCCTCAACAAAAATATGCGTTTTTTTAAGTCAAATTTAAAAAAATTATAAAAGCTTAAAATCAATAAAAATACATTCAAGTTAGTTTGTTTAAATTAAATTGTTAAATTAAAACATCATTGCCATGTTGATCTGTTTAAGTATTATTTTGATTTGACAATATTTATTTTACTTTATACTCTCATGATGAATTTATCAGTAAGTTTTTGTTGTATTTTGTTAAATCCTACAGGATTCTTTTTATTAAACAAAATTGAATTCTTACAAAAATATCTGATACAAGCAGCTATTTTTTCATGTTTTCTCATGAAATGAAAAATATCTCATGTAGTAGTCAAAGGTTTCAAAATTGCCAAGGCTAAAATAAATTATACCTTTGTTCAAACTAATGCGACCGACCAAATTACTTGTATATCGAGCTGACTGATAACATTTTTTAAGTAAGATGAATCAAATTTTTTTTATTGTTAACCAAGTTTTAAAAAAGGATAATTTCATCAAAATCAGTTTTCATCAGAACGGCCGACATTGTTGTTCTGTGATTTTCAAGCATTCGTTGGAAACAAAATAGTGCCAAGATGTGACCAGAGAATTAGTTCTTCATAAAACAACGGCGACGTCTCAATCTTATGCCTTTAGCTAATTAGAATTCTTCACTCTTGAAACAATACGATAAAAAAATTTACCATGTCTAATGAAGAGTGTTTCGGAGGTGTCTTTGCCGTCCCCTTGAGAGTGAATAAATTTTTGAAAGGGACGTAATAATACATGGTAAGGCCCGCCTCAGGAGCAGATGAGGGGGCCACCTAGTGAACACATCATTTAATTTCACTGCAATTTATTTACTTTAAGTTCTGATCTAAAAACCAGATCATCTATGTTCCTATGTTTATATACTATATGCCATTATGGAACCATAGGAATTGTTGTAAATATGTCTTCATATTCATCCTGATGAATATAATTCAGATGTCCTTTCTTCATGCCTTTATTTATGGCTTAAAAGTGGTGACTATGACATTGTATATAGGATTTTTATCATTTGTTGATTCGGTTTGGTTCAATTAAATATTGTTTACACACTCTTTCCAAAAAATTTTTAAATCTTGATTCAGCTTCCTGAATAGCTGCAGAACTGTAGATATCTGCTTGAGAAAATTCGGACAGATATAAAGCAGAGAGCTACAGATCCATGCGTTGTAAAAACCTTCGATTTACGCCGACGATTTTTCGTCGCTCACTTTGGGTATTTTTTCGTGTATTTTATACTTTCCCCAGCTTTGAAAATAATTTTAAATGGTATTGAAAAATTAATCATACATTCAACTTCAATTCCTGATCATTGACTTACCTCTCAACGCTAACAAATGGCTGTTTGTGGTTACGGACGTCGAAATGGAACTTTTTTAACATTACAAAACTGTATACAGGACTGTAAAAGGTAAACAAAGTATCAAATATAAGAGTTAAATCTATGAATTATAATATAAGAGTTAAATATATGAATTATTATACCATTCCAAAAGCCAGAAAAAGCTTAAACTACACGAAATAAATTCCTAACGTAGCGACAAAAAATCGTCGGCGTAAATCGAAGGTTTTTACAACCCTTGGATCTGTAGCTCTCTGCTTTATCTGTCCGAATTTTCTCAAGCAGAGAGCTACAGTTCTGCAGCTACTTCCTCAGACGCCCAGTGTATTTATCTTTAAATAGGCCCTTGAAGATTGGTTCTTTCTTTGCTTTTATGTTGGGACAACATTTGAACATTCCCCATTGCTCCAAATTAAGACGTACTTAACATTTTATCACCATTAATTATGCGCCTGGATCGAAAGATCCGAGGCTTATATTGTTTTTGTCCTGTCTGTCTGTCTGTTTGTTTGTCTGCTTATCTGTTTGTCCGCAAACTTTAACCTTCGCCATAACTTTTGAACCATGAATGGTTGAAACTTCATATTTGGTATGCATACTCCACTAATTAAGCTCTTTCAAATGACACCAAGACCAATGACCTTGTGACCTTGACTGTTACTTATATGCTAAAAATAGTTTTTTCTTCAAACTTTAAACTTCGCCAGAACTTTTGAACCAAAAAAAGATAGAGACTTCATATTTGGTATGCATACACCACTGATTAAGCTCTTTTAAATAACACTGTATATGGCCAATGACCTTGTGACTTTGACTTTTACGTTAAATGTAGATTTTTTGTTGGCAAACATTACCCTTTGCCATAATTTTTGAACAAAGAAAGATAGAGACTTAATATTTGGCATGTATACTCAACTAATTAAGCCCTTTTACATGTCACCTAGGTCGATGACCTTGTGACCTTGACTGTGTCCTATATACTAAAAATAGCTTTTTTAAACTTTCACCATAACTGTTGAACCATGAGAGATAGAGACTTCATATTTGGTATGCACACGTCACTAATCAAGTTCTTTCAAATGACACCAAGATCGATGACCTCGTGACCTTGACTGTGACTTATATGCTAAAAATGTGTTTTAACTTTGTTGCCGCCGGGCGAATAGTGTTTCACAAACACATCTTGTTATGTTCCCCAAACGAAGTTGGGGAACATATTGTTTTTACTCTGTTTCTTATTATTATTAAGGTCTTTCGACTTCCTTCGGAAGATCTCATTGTTATTCGTCTGTTTTTTATTATTAAGGTCTTCCGTCTTCACGGAAGACCTTATAGTGATTCCACTGTTTCTTATTAAGGTCTTCCGTCTTCACGGAAGACCTTATAGTGATTCCATTGTTTCTTATTATTATTAAGGTCTTCCGTCTTCACGGAAGACCTTATAGTGATTCTACTGTTTCTTATTATTAAGGTCTTCCGTCTTCACGGAAGACCTTATAGTGATTCTACTGTTTCTTATTATTATTATTCTTTTTATTATTTTTTTGACTTTCTAATTTTGTGCACGCGATTTCTCGAAGACTACTGGATGGAATGAAGTGAAATTTTCAGAAAAGATGTGTCGTAACATGAATTTTGTACATCCGAGAGAAAATTTGGAAACTCACTTCCGGTGCCAAGTTACGGACAATTTCCTGAAATGAAAATGACATTTTGTCCTCGATTAAACTCAAAAACGGGAAAATATATCAACATGAAACTTTCAGGGATAATAGATCGTGATAGATACTATCCAGGACGCGACTTTATATTCGTCGTCGGTACTTCCTGTCGTTAGGTGAAGGGAATTGAAAAAATCGCATTTTCTAACTTTTTTGTTTTTCAATATTTTTTATTTATTTTTGGAATTGTAATAGAGACCCTTTGATTGATGCTTACTATATAAGTTGTTTGGATATTGGTTAGTCTGAACTCTAGATATTAACATTTGAAAATCTGAAGCGGGACCAAGATGGCGGCTGTCTCTGTCAACTCCGCCATTTCGCGAGTAGGGGTTTATGGAGGCAGCTGAGCGTTTGATTAAACCATTCTGACACAAAGATGCATGAAATGTAAGAAAACTACTTGGACTTTCACGTAGTAGTACGTTGCAATTCACTGTCAATCTAAAAACTTATTTCCGTTTCACTGCTTTAGTGTAACTGGGCTAGATACGATATGTATTGTGTACTATGTGTTAGATATACTAAAGTCTTTCTTAATGTCGAAATAAAAAAAGGCGATAAGAAGTTGTTTTATTTATTTAATTTCGTTGAAGCTATCACACCTATTTGATAGATCAGTCCAAAGAAAAGGCACGAATATTTACTTGTGGCGTTTGGCGCGAGATTATGAATAGTGGCCCGCCTTTTATAATTCTTTGACAGGTGTACTGTTGCAAAAGTATATACAAGTATATTTATAGCAGTGCTCCCAATAGCTTAATGCTTTGCCCGCTGGGGATAAAAGAGAAAAAAAGCGCATTCACGTTGGCGACCTGGGTTCTATCCTCCTTGTAACCAAAATTCTGAATGACTTTTCAGCTAGATTTTACAAGTTTTTTTTTCCTGAATCGGACGGAAGACCTCTCGTTGCTCGCAACGAGATCGTATCTAGTTTTTATTATTTTTTTGACTTTCTAATTTTGTGCACGCGATTTCTCGAAGACTACTGGGTAGAATTGCGTGAAAATTTCAGGAATGACGTGTTGTATTATGAATTTCTTATATCCGAGAGTAAAATTGGAAACTCACTTCCGGTGCCAAGTTACGGACAATTTTCTGAAATTAAAATGAAATTTTGTCCACGGTTAAACTCAAAAACGGTAAAAGATATCAACATGAAACTTTCAGGGATTATAGATCGTGATATATACTATCCAGGACGCGATTTTATGTTCGTCGTCGATACTTCCTGTCGTAAGGTGAAGGGAATTGAAAAAATCGCATTTTCTAACTTTTTTGTTTTTCAATATTTTTTGTTTATTTTTGGAATGGTCATAGAGACCCTTTGATTGATGCTTACTATATAAGTTGTTTGGATATTGGTTAGTCTGAACTCTAGATATTAACATTTGAAAATCTGAAGCGGGACCAAGATGGCGGCTGTCTCTGTCAACTCCGCCATTTCGCGAGTAGGGGTTTATGAAGGCAGCTGAGCGTTTGATTAAACCATTCTGACATAAAGATGCATGTAATGTAAGAAAACTACTTGGACTTTCACGTAGTAGTACGTTGCAATTCAGTGTCAATCTTAAAACTTAATTTCCGTTTTACTGCTTTAGTGTAACTGGGCTAGATACGATATGTATTGTGTACTATGTGTTAATTATACTTTCTTAATGTCGAAATAAAATAAAGGCGATAAGAAGTTGTTTTATTTATTTAATTTCGTTGAAGCTATCACACCTATTTGATAGATCAGTCCAAAGAAAAGGCATGAATATTTACTTGTGGCGTTTGGCGCGAGATTATGAATAGTGGCCCGCCTTTTATAATTCTTTGACAGGTGTACTGTTGCAAAACTATACACAAGTATATTTATAGCAGTGCTCCGAATAGCTTAATGCTTTGCCCGTTGGGGATGAAAGAGAAAAAAGCGCATTCACGTTGGCGACCTGGGTTCTATCCTCCTTGTGACCAAAATTCTGAATTCATTTTTCAGCTCGATTTTACGAGGGTTTTTTTCAAGAATCGGACGGAAGACCTCTCGTTGCTCTCAACGAGAACGTATCTAGTTATTCTTATTTTTTGGACTTTCTAATTTTGTGCACGCGATTTCTCGAAGACTACTGGATGAAATTACATGAAATTTTCAGGACAGATGTGTTGTTACATGAATTTATTATATCCGAGAGAAAATTTGGAAACTCTCTTCCGGTGCCAAGTTACGGACAATTTTCTGAAATTAAAATGACATTTTGTCCACGATTAAACTCAAAAACGGTAAAAGATATCAATATGAAACTTTCAGGGATTATAGATCGTGATATGTACTATCCAGGACGCGACTTTGTGTTAGTCGTCGGTACTTCCTGTCGTTAGGAGAAGCGAATTGAAAAAATCGTATTTTCTAACTTTTTTGTTTTTCAATATTTTTAATTTATTTTTGGAATATTAATAGAGACTCTTCTGTTGATGCTCACTATATAAGTTGTTTGAATATTGGTTAATCTGAACTCTAGATATTAATATTTGAAAATCTGAAGCGGGTCCACGATGGCGTCTGCCTCTGTCAACTCCGCCATTTCGCGAGTAGGGGTTTATGGAGGCAGCTGAGCGTTTGATTAAACCATTTTGACATAAGGATATATGAAATGTAAAAAACTACTTGGACTTTCACGTAATAGTACGTTGTAATTACGTGTCAATCTTAAAACTTAATTTCCGTTTCACTGCTTTAGTGTAACTGGGCTGGGTTCGATATGTAATGTGTACAATGTGTTAAATATACTTTCTGAACGTTGAAATAAAATAAAGGCGATAAGAACGTTTTATTTATTTGAAGCTAAAAATCTATTTAATAGATCAGTCCAAAGAAAAGGCGCGAATATTGACTCGTGGCGTTTGGCGCGAAATTATCAATAGTGGCCCGCCTTTTATAATTCTTAGACAGGTGTACTGTTGCAAATGTATACACAAGTATATTTAGAGCAGTGCTCCCAATAGCTTAATGGTTTGCGCGTTAATAGATCACGTAGTAATTACGTTACAATTCTGTATCAAACTACGATTTATTCCAGGGTCTTCTCAAACGTCTTCTGTAACTGGTTTTGGTTGGTTCTCAAAGTAGAAAAAAAAGACTAAATGTGCAAATGAGAGATACCTATTATCATTTATTTTGCAAGACGGAAAAACAGATCTTAAATCAAAGTTATAAGTTATAGTTTTTCAAGAAACAATATCGATGCATGTATATAGTAAGTATGAAACGTATAACCACTGTTTTTCCCATGCACACTTGTGTGATATTAAACGAATAGAAAAGACAAAAATAAGAAAACCATTTTAATAAGATCGTCTAATGGAGTTTATATTAACATTCTTTTCTCAAAGATCTGAATCAAGTTATTGAACATAAATGGTATCTGATTCCTTGACTGTCGTAGAGCGAGGCATGTTTTTCGGCGAAACATTTCAACCTTTTTATGAAAGTGTAACTAATTGGCATAGTTCACTTCTGAGATGGGAAATAAAAAAAATTGAATTATAGTCATTTCACTGCTTTTGTGTTACTTTTCTATAGAATGTGTACAATGTATTTTCTAAACCTCGAAGTGTAGGCTATGAGAACGTTCTTTTTTCTTAATTTCATTGAAGCTACAGTACCGACCAGACCCAACCTGACACAAAGCAGTCCCAGAGCAGTCCCGGGGACTGCTTTCTGGGATTGCTAAAGCAGTCCCAGAGCAGTCCCACAGCGGTCCCACAGCAGCAGTCCCAGCGGTCCCAGCAGTCCTAGAAAGCAGTCCCAGCAGTCCCAATGGGCGAGGTTTATTAATTTAATGGGCGGAGCTAACTCAGAAATGAGATTTGCAATAAACAATGGAACTATAAAAGGCAGTAGAAATTGATTCTTGATAGTATGCCAGGAAGCCTTACATGTATGCGAAGGTCATTTATGAACATTACGCGCTTAGAAACAAATTGAATTAATATTTATTGAAGGAAGCAGGCTTTCACACGTACATGTATGAATTAAACTGAACATGAATATTTAATCATAATTATTGGGTATATTAATAATTCAATTTCTTTATTTTCTGTGATTGATACTGTTTCCCATATTTATTTTCTACACAGAAAATTAAATGTGAATTAATTATTTTCCACCAGTAAGAATTAGCTTTAAATAGATTTCATTGTTATATGGCCAATTTTCATACTATCGGGATACTCAAAAGGAATTTTTGGGGCTTTTAGAAAATTCTTTGTTAATTTTGCCATGTATTATTTTTCAGACATTATTATTTTTACTGACATGTCAATTTAATTACTGTTAATTTCTCTATCTCTATAATACTCAGTTTTAAGTGTTTTATTTGTAAATGTTAGAATGTACATATGTAAATGACCAGAATTGAACCTTCAGATTATGTTCACAACTAATTAATCCTGAATTCATACACATTTCATTTATCAGTTTTATTTTTGCATTACACTGTACATACCGGTAGATTGAAATTAGGGTCATTGTTGACCAGCTTGTTCAATGATGTGAAACGCAGATATACCCAAATAACATGCACTGATTTTCTGCCCTAAGGCGATTGAATTTGCGGGTGTTGATACCATTTAATAAACATTAATCGGCCAGGTAAACACAAGCAAAAGAAAAAAGAAATAAATCACAATTCCCGGTATTTTCAACTGTTTATTTTTAAAATAAATGTACTCTTTTGATAACTTGTTTATAAATTAAAAACTGCCGGTAATTCATTAATAAATTCCCCAATGAATATTCACATTGTTTCACATTGTTTAAATTATGGAAGAATGGTAGCATTATTTTATTTCATGGTCATTTAATAAATTGTTAGGCTTTATTTGATAGTTGCATGGAATACTTTTTTTAGCTTGGTACTCGTAAAACACGAAGCTTTTCAATCAAAAATCTTATATCTTACTGTAATGATTATTTTTAAATAGTGCCAGTGCGTATTTTGAGTGCACATAATTTTACTTTAAATAATAAAATAGGCCTACATGTAGATATTTTTTCTCATAAACCTGTAATTCATTTTCAGGGATAAAAATCTTCACCTGACTTCCTTATTTAATAACTTTATTTAAAAAAAATATTCTAACTACATTTGTGTAAATATACAGTGTCAGTCTCTGAAAATATTAATTAACTATAATAACTCTACTCATCAAAAGATTGTAAGAAATCCTTGCTTTTTTAATAGTTTAAACTCCTCTCTGCTGCAAGTAAACAAAACAACTGGGAGCCTACAAATTCAGAATACACAAGGGGGAGGAGCTATCACGTCACTCAGAACCTTTTTCACACATGACTGAACAAAGCTGTCCCAGAAAGCAGTCCCAGGGACAGCTGGGACTGCTGGGTCTGCTTTTTAGAGCAGTCCCAGGGCAGTCCCATAGCAGTCCCACAGCGGTCCCAGAGCAGTCCCACAGCAGTCCCAGAGTGGTCCAAAGCAGTCCCGGGGACTGCTTTCTGGGACTGCTTTGGTGTCAGGTTGGGTGTGGTCGGTACTGTATCACACCTATTTAATAGATGAGTCCAAAGAAAAGGCGCGAAGATTTAACGTGGCGTTTGGCGCGAAATTATGAATAATGGCCCGTCTTTTATAATTCTAAGACAGGTGTACTGTAGCAAAAGTATACACAAGTACATTTAGAGCAGTACTCCCAATAGCGTAATGGTTAGCGCGTTGGGGATAAAAGGGGGGAAAAGCGGATTGGATTTTCACGCTGGCGACCTGGATTCAATTTGTGACCAAAATTTTTAATCACTTCTCAGCTCGACATTACGAGTTTTTTTTCCAGAATCGGACGGAAGACCTCTCGTTGCTCGCAACGAGATCGTTTCTAGTTATTATTATTTTTTTTACGTACATCTAATTTTGTGCACGCGATTTCTCAAAGACTACTGGACGGATTTTCATGAAATTTGCAGGAATAATGTGTCATTATCTGACACTTTTCTGATTTTAAAATGACTTTTTGTCCAGGGTTAATCTCAAGAACGGCAAAAGATATCACTGTGAAACTTTCAAAGATTATAGGTCGTGATAAGTACTATCCAGGACGCGACGTTTTGTTCGTCGTCTCTACTTCCGGTCGTTACCAGATGCGAATTTAAAAAGTCGAATTTTCTAACTTTTTTGTTTTTCAATATTTTTAAATTATTTTTGGAAGGTAATAAAGTTAATAAACACTTTTTAAATTAGGCTAAATATATAATTGTTTGTAAATTGATAAATCCAAACTCGAGATATTAACATTTGAAAATCTGAAGCGTTACCAAAATGGCGGCGGTCTCTGTCAACTCCGACATTTCGCAATAGGGGTTTACAGAGGCAGCCGAGCGTTTGCTTGAAGGAAAGTAACATAAGGAGCAATGAAATGTGAAGGAATACTTGGATTGTCACGACGTAGGTACGTTGCAATTCTGTCTCAAACTACATTTATAATCCAAGGTCTCCTTACACGTCTTCGTGATAAACAGGAAATTTAAAAAAGTGAACCATTCATAGCCGTTTCACTGCTTTAGTGTCACTTGCCAATATACGATATGTGATGTGTTAAGTATACTTTCTACACAACGAAATTTAGGCGATAAGAACGCTCTTTTGTCATTTCATTGAAGCTATCACACTTATTTAATAAGACATTCCAAAGGAAAGGCGCGAAAATTTACACGTGGCGTTTGGCGCAAAATTATGAATAGTGGCCCGCGTTTCATAATTCTAAGACATTTTCTGTATATACAAGTGCATTTAGAGCAGTGACCGCAATAGCGTAATGGATAGCGCGTTCGGAATAACAAAAAGCGCGTTGGATTTTCCATGAAGGGCGACCCGGGTTCGATCCCCCGTGTGTCCGTATTTTTTTTTCACTTTTTTTGGCAGGATTTTTCTTTTTTTATTTCAGAATCGGACGGAAGACCTCTCGTTGCTCGCAACGAGGTCGTTACTAGTTAAGGTCTTCCGACTTCCTTCGGAAGACCTTATTGTTTTCCTTCTGTTTTTAAGGTCTTCCGTCTTTTATAGTGATTCTACTGTTTCTTATTATTAAGGTCTTCCGTTTCCAACGGAAGACCTTATTGTTTTCGTTCGGTTTCTTTTTCCCTATTATTATTATTTTTTTTCTTACCGATTTTTGTGCACGCGAGTTCTCAGAAACGGCTTACCAAATTTTCAGATCTGATAGATATTTATCTGAACCTTGTTTTTTCGGAAGTACGTCGTCACTTCCGGTCGTGAGATTATTTACTGATTTTTAGAGGGTCAGCTTGTCCTGAGATCTCCTCCTTTAAGATATTTGAGATTTTCAGTGAAGGTAGAGGAAGGATAGTAGATGTGACATTTTGCATATAGAGCTTTCAAGGTAAGAAGGCATCGACGCTCGCCTGGGATCGAAGAAATTGCCTCATACTCATCTCGCAAAAATTGACACGTTTTCTTTTATATCTTTTTACCTGTTAATATTTTGTTAAGACATATATAATAAAAAATGTGCAATATAGTAAGACCTTTCATTTGATATCAAGTAAACGGGGTTAGTCCTTCAAATTAGGGGCATAGAGGGGCCAAAAGTCTCTCGTCTTTAACTTTTTTGTTTTTCAATATTTTCAAATGATATTAGTATAGTTGATAGAAACATTTATTATTAGGCTGAATATATAATTCGTTTGTAAATTTATAAATTCAAACTCGAGATTTCAAAAATCTGAAGCGGGAACTCGGCGGTCTCTGTCAATTCCGACATTTCGCAATAGCGGTTAACAGAGGCAGCCGAGCGTTTGCTTGAACGAAAGTAACAAATGAGCAATGAAATTGTAGGATACTTGGATTGTCACGTCGTAGGTTCGTTGCAATTCTGTGTCAAACTACATTCATAATCCAAGGTCTCCTTACAAGTTTTCTTTAATTGGTTTTGGTTGTTTCTCAAAGTAGAAAAAAGAAAAGAATTAATGTGCAAATTAAGTACGCATTGATGATATTATCTAAATCAAAAGGATTTAATCAAAATAGAAAAGGCATGATTCCATGATGTTTTATTAAAGATCATAGTCAAAGTCATATCTCATCTTATCGAAAATTCGGACGATTTCCATCTAGTTATTCTTATTATTCTTTTTTTTGACAAAATTTTGTCCATTTCTCGAAAACTATTCAGCGGTTTTTCATGAAACTTTCACAAAAAATGTGTCATTATATCAAGTTGTTACATCCGAAGAGAAATTTGGAAAATTCGCTTCTGGTGCCAAGTTATGGACGATTTCCTGATTTTAAAATGCGATTTTGTCGCCCCTTTTTCTCAAAAATAGCTAAAGATATGACCTGGAGACTTATTGGAGAGGATAGTTTGTCACTTTGTGGTTTGCGGAATCACCTTCTCGTGCGTCGTCAGTACTTCCGGTTGTTACGAGATGCAAATTTAAAAAAATCGTACTTTCTAACTTTTTTGTTTTTCAGTATTTTTCATTTATTTTTGGTATGTTAATAGAAACCCTCCTTATAATGCTTACTATATAATTTGTTTGAATGTTGATAAATCTAAACTCTAGATATTAGCATTCAAAAATCTGAAGCGGGTCCAAAATGGCGGCTGTCTCTGTCAACGTCGACATTTCGCAATAGGGGTTTACGGAGGCAGCCGAGCGTTTGCTTGAACGAAAGTAACATAAGGATAAATGAAATGTAAAGGAATACTTGGATTGTCACGTTGTAGTTTCGTTGCAGTTCTGTGTCAAACTAACGTCTTTTATAATTGGTAAAAGACTAAGTGTGCAAAGGAAATTCGACACCTAATATCTTTTGTGCACCATGGAAAAACAGATCTTTAATCATGCTTATAAGTAATGCTTTCTCAAAAAAGAATATCAATTAATATTTTAAGTATAAATCTTAACAACCGTTTTTCCTATGCACACTTGTGTCATATTAAACTAATAAATAAGACAAAAATAAGATGTTTTTTAAAAGATCGCTTCATGGAGATTATTTTAGCATTCTTGTCTCAGAGTTATTGATCAAGAATGACATCTGATTCCATAACCGCTGTAGGAGGAGCCATGTTTTTTGGCGAAACATTTCAACCTTTGTCGACTTACTAATCGGGATAGTTCACTTTGGGGATACAAAGGAAACTGAAAAAAGTTAAAAATTCATAACTGTTTCACCGCTTTAGTGTTAAATGCATATATACAATATGGAATTTGTAAAATGTGTTAATATACTTTGTAAACCTTGAATAGACTATAAGAACGTTCTTTTTTTAACTTCATTGAAGATATCACACCTATTTAATAGAACATTCCAAAGAAAAGGCGCAAAGATTAACTCGTGGCGTTTATCGCTAAATTTTGAATAGTGACCTACCTTTCGTAATTTTAAGACAGAAGCACTGTTTTGTACATATATACAAGTAGATTTAGAGTAGAGGTCGCGAAGGCGTAGTATTTAGTGCGTTGGAGTTTCATGCTGGCGACTTGGGTTCAATCCCCCTTGTGTGCAAATCTTTTTCAATTTTTCTGCTCGATTTAACGTTTTCCTTCCGGAATCGGACGGAAGACCTCTCGTTGCTCGCAACGAGTTTCACATCTAGTTTATTATTATTATTATTCTTTTTTCATAGTACAGCCGATATCTCAGCTATGCGTGGACAGATTTCAGATTTTCTCAGGGAAGATGCAACATGAGAATATCTCCAGACCTGTTTTTCATTTTTTCAAAATTCAATTCCGTTCGCGATTTTTGGGGATTTTTGTATTTTATAAAAGGCATTTTGTCCAGCAGTTTTCCCGAGAACAGTTAAAGATATGAAAATGAAACTCACAGAGGTGATAGAACATCGAATTCCATTATGGGGAACGACCTTTATTTTTCGTCGTCGGCACTTCCGGTCGTAAACGGAAGTGAATTCAAAAAGTCACATTTCTAAATTTTTTTGTTTTTCAATATTTTTCTTTAGTATTTACATGGTTTATAGTGTGTCTTATGAGAATTCTAAATATGTGTATAGTATCTTGATGCGTGCATATATTGAAAAGATATTACCAAACCAAACTTTGTCCCACTGTCAGGGGTTCGAATCCCGCTGTGGGCGTTGAATTTTTTTTTTTCTTTGTTTCTGTCTTTTTTCAGTTGCAAATAACTTTTCTCTCTTTTTTAACATGTATGGACTATTTTGCCGATTTTTAAAAGCTATTTTTGAGATATTTTGAGGAATACATGTAATAATCATGAGATATGTTAAGAGGCTGCTGTAAATGAACGTAAATAAAAAAAAACAACATTCTGAAACTTTATGGGATGACGCAGCATAGAATTCTAACGAAAATCGGTCGGAAGACCTGCTTGTTGCATCAGCAACAAGAACGCATCTAGTTAAGGTCTTCCGACTTCCTTCGGAAGACCTTATTGTTATTCGTCTGTTTTTTATTATTATTATTATTATTCTTTTTTTCATAGTTAGGGCGATATCTCAGCTGTGCGTGGACGGATTTCAAAGATTTTTACAGGGATGATGCATTATAAGAATATCTCCAGACCTGTTTTTAATTTTTTTAAAATTCAATTTCATTCGCGATTTTTGGGGATTTTTGTTTTTTTAAAAGGCATTTTGTCCAGCAGTTTTCTCGAGAACGGCTAAAGATATGAAAGTGAAACTCACTTAGGTGATAGAACATCGAACTCCATTATGGGCAACGACATTAATTTTTCGTCGTCGGCACTTCCGGTCGCAAACGGAAGTGAATTCAAAAAGTGCAATTTTTCAACTTTTTTGTTTTTCAATATTTTTCTTTAGTTTTTTCAGGGTTTATAGAGTGTCGTATCAAAACTCTAAATATGTGTTCAATTTGTTGATGCGTGCATATATTAAAAAGATATGACCGAACCAAACTTTGTCCCACTGTCGGGGGTTCGAATCCCGCTGGGGGCGTTTCAAAATTTTTTTCTTTGTTTCTGCCTTTTTTTATTTGCAAATGTCTTTTCTCTCTTTTTCAACATGTTTGGAATATTTTGCCAATTTTTATAAACTATTTTTAGAGATATTTTGAAACATACCTGTAGTAATCATGATGTAATGTAGAGAGACTGCTATGAATAAACGTAAACAAAAAAATGCACTCTGAAATCTATTTCCTGGAATGACACAGCATAGAACTCTAACGAAAAGTCGGTCGGAAGACCTGTTTGTTGCTCCAGCAACAAGAACGCATCTAGTTAAGGTCTTCCGACTTCCTTCGGAAGACCTTATTGTTTTCCTTCTGTTTTTAAGGTCTTCCGACTTCCTTCGGAAGACCTTATTGTTTTCCTTCTGTTTTTTATTATTATTAAGGTCTTCCAACTTCCTTCGGAAGACCTTATTGTTTTCCTTCTGTTTTTTATTATTATTATTATTATTATTATTATTATTATTCTTTTTTCATAGTACAGCCGATATCTCAGCTATGCATGGACAGATTTCAAAGATTTTCTCAGGGAAGATGCATCATGAGAATATCTCCAGACCTGTTTTTCATTTTTTCAAAATTCACTTCCGTTCGTGATTTTTGGGGATTTTTGTATTTTTTAAAAGGCATTTTGTCCAGCAGTTTTCTCGAGATCGGTTAAAGATATGAAAGAGAAACTCACTGAGGTGATAGAACATCGAACTCCATTATGGGGAACGACCTTTATTTTTCGTCGTCGGCACTTCCGGTCGTAAACGGAAGTGAATTCAAAAAGTCACATTTCTCAACTTTTTTTGTTTTTCAATATTTTTCTTTAGTATTTACAGGGTTTATAGTGTTTCGTATGAGAATTCTAAATATGTGTTTAGTATCTTGATGCGTGCATATATTGAAAAGATATGACCGAACCAAACTTTGTCCCACTGTCGGGGGTTCGAATCCCGCTGAGGGCGTTGAATTTTTTTTTCTTTGTTTCTGTCTTTTTACAGTTGTAAAAAACTTTTCTCTCCTTTTTGACATGTGTGGAAGATTTTGCCGATTTTTTTAAAAGCTATTTTTGAGATATTTTGAGGAATACATGTAATAATCATGAGATATGTTATGAGGCTGCTGTAAATGAACGTAAACGAAAAAAAAATACATTCGGAAATTTTATGGGATGACGCAGCATAGAATTCTAACGAAAATCGGTCGGAAGACCTGCTTGTTGCACCAGCAACAAGAACGCATCTAGTTATTATTATTATTCTTTTTTCATAGTACAGCCGATATCTCAGCTATGCGTGGACAGATTTCAAAGATTTTCTCAAGGAAGATGCATCATGAGAATATCTCCAGACGTGTTTTTCATTTTTTCGAAAATCACTTTCGTTCGCGATTTTTGGGGATTTTTGTATTTTTTAAAAGGCATTTTGTCCAGCAGTTTTCTCGAGAACGGCTAAAGATATGACAGTGAAACTCACTGAGGTGATAGAACATCGAACTCCATTATGGGCAACGACCTTTATTTTTCGTCGTCGGCACTTCCGGTCGCAAACGGAAGTGAATTCAAAAAGTCGCATTTTTCAACTTTTTTGTTTTTCAATATTTTTCTTTAGGATTTACAGGGTTTATATTGTGTCTTATGAGAATTCTAAATATGTGTTCAGTTTCTTGATGCGTGCATATATTGAAACGATATGACCGAACCAAACTTTGTCCCACTGTCGGGGGTTCGAATCCCGCTGGGGGCGTTGCAAAATTTTTTTCTTTGTTTTTGTCTTTTTTCATTGGAAAATTACTTTTCTCTCTTTTATTACATGTATGGAAGATTTTGCCGAATTTTAAAAGCTGTATTTTGAGATATTTTGTGAAATAATTATAATTATTATGATCTGTGTTGATAGACTACTGTAAATGAACGTAAGCGAAAAAAATACATTCTGAAATCTATTTCTTGTGATGACACAGCATAGAACTCTAAAGAAAAGTGGGTCGGAAGACCTGCTTGTTGCTCTAGCAACAAGAACGCATCTAGTTTATTATTATTATTATTATTCTATTTTCATAGTACAGCCGATATCTCAGCTATGAGTGGACAGATTTCAAAGATTTTCTCAGGGAAGATGCATCAAAAGAATATCTCCAGACGTGTTTTTCATTTTTTCAATATTGACTTCAATTCGCGATTTTTTGGGGATTTTTGTTTTTTTTAAAAGGCATTTTGTCCAGCAGTTTTCTCCAGAACGGCTAAAGATATGAAAGTGAAACTCACTGAGGTGATAGAACATCGAACTCCGTTATGGGGAACGACCTTTATTTTTCGTCGTCGGTACTTCCGGTCGCAAACGGAAGTGAATTCAAAAAATCACATTTTTTAACTTTTTTGTTTTTCAATATTTTTCGTTAGGATTTACAGGGTTTATAGTGTGTCTTATGAGAATTCTATTTATGTGTTCAGTATCTTGATGCGTGCATGTATTGAAAAGATATGACCGAACCAAACTTTGTCCTACTGTCGGGGGTTCGAATCCCGCTGTGGCCGTTCCAAAAATTTTTTCTTTGTTTATGTCTTTTTTCAATTGCAAATGACTTTTATCTCTTTTATAACACGTATGGAATATTTTGCCGATTTTTAAAAGCTATTTTTTGAGATATTTTGAGGAATACTTGTAATAATCATGAGGTATGTTGAGAGGCTGCTGTAAATGAACGTAAACGAAAAAAATACATTCTAAAATCTATTTTACGGGATGACGCAGCATAGAATTCTAACGAAAATCGGTCGGAAGACCTGCTTGTTGCACCAGCAACAAGAACGCGTCTAGTTATTATTATTATTCTTTTTTTCATAGTTAGGGCGATCTCTCAGCTATGCGTGGACGGATTTGAAAGATTTTTACAGGGATGATGCACCATGAGAATATCTCCAGACCTGTTTTTAATTTTTTTCAAAATTCAATTTCATTCGCGATTTTTGGGGATTTTTGTATTTTTTAAAAGGCATTTTGTCCAGCAGTTTTCTCGAGAACGGCTAAAGATATGAGAGTGAAACTCACTGAGGTGATAGAACATCGAACTCCATTATGGGGAACGACCTTTATTTTTCGTCGTCGGCACTTCCGGTCGCAAACGGAAGTGAATTCAGAAAGTCCCATTTCTCAACTTTTTTGTTTTTCAATATTTTTCTTTAGGATTTACAGGGTTTATAGAGTGTCTTATGAGAATTGTAAATATGTGTTCAGTATCTTGATGCATGCAGATATTGAAAAGATATGACCGAACCAAACTTTGTTCCACTGTCGGGGGTTCGAATCCCGCTGTGGGCGTTGCATTTTTTTCTTTGTTTATGTCTTTTTTCAGTTGCAAATGACTTTTATCTCTTTTATAACACGTATGGAATATTTTGCCGATTTTTAATTGCAATTTTTCAAGATATTTTGAGGAATTCCTGTAATTATCATGATGTATGTTGAGTGACTGCTGTGAATAAACGTGAACAAAAAAAGATACATTCTGAAACCTATTTCATGGGATGGCGCAGCATAGAACTCTTACGAAAAGTCGGTCGGAAGACCGCTTGTTGCTCTAGAAACAAGAACGCATCTAGTTATTATTTTTCTTCCTGGGAAAATTTTGTCCACGAGTGATCTTGTAAACTATACATCCGACTTAGGTGAAACCTTTTTAGGGTCAGTAGGCATGTTATGTAGAGTTTTTGCCGAACGAAGGTCATTTTGTGCGCACGTGCTTGCAAGAGGGGGCACGTGCAACACGTGAAATGACCAATATAATGTATATTGCCGTAACTTTTCTATTTTCTAATGAAATGTTTTGAAACTCATAATGTAAGGATATATTAGTTGTGTAAACAAGATACATGGTTAAAATAGCAAGATCTAACGCACATGCACGTGCGCTTCGCTCTGATTGGCTGAAACTAACGTCTCAATATCTTTCTTGTTTTACGTCATGATCCTTTGAAATTTTGAACATAGTCATACATTATGAAGATCTACAGCAAGATATATAAGAATTTTCATGAAAGCACGTACATTGACGTGTGCTGACAAGAGCGCTCACGTGCAACATATGAAATTACCAATATAATTGATGAAGCCTTAACTTTGCTATTTCTTGATGGAATTTTTTGAAACTTACAATGCATGGATATATTAGTACTATCAACAAGATGACGTGGTCAGAATAGTAAGATCTGACGCGCATGCACGTGCGCTTCGCTCTGATTGGCTGAGACTAAAGTCTCAATATCTTTCTTGTTTAACGTCATAATCCTTTGAAATTTTGAACATAGTCATACATTATGAAGATCTACAGCATTGTATATAAGAATTATCATAAAAGCACGTAAATCCACATGTGCTGCAATCTGATTGGCTGAAAATTTAAATGCCTATAACTTTCTTGTTTCTTAACAAAATAGGATGAAATTTAAAATATGAATAAGTATAATGGATTCCCACATGACACATCTACCAAAACTGAATGCAATGACGTGCTTGCATGTACTTGCGCAAGCGCAATGCGAAAAATGAACAATATATTTGAAAAACGGCAACATTTATATTTTTATGACTTTTTATTGATTCTTTGAATATAAAGATATGTTAATATTTTAGCCACTTTGCCATGATCACCTTGCATGTGCATGCACGTGCGTTTTCGTGCAATGCGTTAAATGACAAAAAGTTGATATCATTGTAGCTTTTAAAATTCTTTATGAAATCCTGCGAAACTGAGCATATTAAAAAAAGTTTTAAAGGAAATTGGCACAAAAAGGGATTTGGGGAGCGTTTGGGGAACATCTGTAACGGTCCCCGTTACAATTAGAACTAGTTTTTATTTTATTTTGTATTCATATGAAGCAAAATTTGTTTAAAGCCTTATGCGTGAAAAGAGGAAAACACTTCCTGTGGCCTTCAACTCGACATTTAGATATATCGACGACGTATTGTCATTAACAATGGTAACTTCCATTCTTATACATGTATGTCGATACGATATATCTTGGTGAGCTTGAGATAAAAGATACCTCAGTCTGAAACATCTGTTTCAAACTTGGATATTTTACTTGAAAAAGACACTAATTGTAATCTAACAACCAAGCTCTATGATAAACGTGATGACTTTAACTTTTCTATCGTCAACTTCCCTTACCTACGCAGCAATATACCTTCATCATCTGCATACGGAGTTTACATATCACAGTTGATTCGATACGCAAGAGCATGCTCTGCGTATGAAAAAATTCTATAACAAGGTAAATTATTAACAAACAAGTTGATGGAACAAGTATATCAACGGTCATCATTTCGTAAGTTCTATGGTCGATACAATGACCTTGTCAGCAAATACAACTTATCATTGAGTCAAATGCTGACTGCCGTTTTTGATACTAATTGATAGTCCATATTCATACAAGAAATTGACGACGGATTTGTTCGTTATTTCCCGATCACGGCAAGGAGCACACGGCGGGCGTGACCAGTCGGCAGGGGATGCTCACTCCTCCATGGCACCTGATCCCACCTATGTTTTGGAGGTCCGTGTTTGCTCTGCTCCTGTTTTGTATTGCTTTATTGACTTTTGATCTTTCATACTGTTCGATATCCCAATATATTTGCATTTCCAATGTCTTTGTCCGAGATAAAATTACAAATAGTTAATGTACTTTATTTCTACATATTTATGTACTAGTTCATCAATAGGCGCGTTTTAACAGGGTGAGACAAATAGCTCGACAGAAGCAGAGCTTGTAGCACGTGGATTGGCGGAATCAAAAGCATGTAAATATTAGAAATAACTGTCAGATTTTTCAATTTTATGACGATGATCAATCGATTGGTTTGTGTGATAATTTTATGCATAAACGTAAACGCCTTTGCAAATTATCACGTAAGCCCATCGACTGATTACATCATGAAATCGAAAAATTATTATTTGTTATTAAATAAATGTTTCATACAGTGTAGAACATACATGTACATTCCCTTTGACCATTTATAAGTAGTTCATCTGCAACCAACATGGACACCTGATTTTGTCTAAGTCGCATGCATTTGTCTCTCTTTTTTTACCACGTAGGTTTTATTATCCAGACTTTTGTTCTTAACTCTTTTAGGCGTTTCTGCTAAACATGCAGGTGCAGACAACTCTAGGATACTAGAGATTCACGGCGAGATACTTTTGACTTATCGCTGACTACCTTTACCATCCTTTGTAAAAATTCTTGTAAACGAATGATGCAACAATAACGTTTTTATTATTTCCAAAAATCTGCTCAGGAAAAGCATTATTATTTTATTTAAGCGCTAAATCCATCATTTTTTGAAATCGATATCGAAGAAAGAAATTTAACCCACTCGTTTATTTAAAATTAAGGAATCGAATGCATAAAATCTTTTTGCAATGAAATAACCGACATTTTCGCTTTCTGGATAGGAATCTGAAAAAACGCGGAATTCAAATCAAAAGTTTTTCTATGCGATGTGTTCACACAAAGATCACGCGATACCCACATTATCAACACAGTGTTGGCTTGATGACGCAACCTGGATCTATAGAATCTCAATCAGAACATGCAAGCTGCTTAGAAAATGGTCTTGCAGTTTAAAAGTCCGGGGTAAGTAAGGATCGTCAAGGACGGAAACCGAGGCTCTTACTTGTAGAAGCAAGGTGCAGATTTCTCCTTAAACTGTTTACAGGAGTCTATCCTCCAATAACAACTCTTTTCCTTTAAAGGTACTTGGACACAGATTTGAAGTCAATGTTTTTTCTATAATATTACGACTTATATATTTCAATAGCATTTCACACAAAAATTAATTAAAAATCTTATTTCATTTAAAAGTTATTAAAACTTCAAATTTGTTGGCGGGTTTGATTGACACACCCTTGCACTTTCACAAATTTTAACCTCATTCTTAACCCTTAGGAAAAGTGGCAATTTTGTTGTGTAATAATGAGAAAATATTAAAACTTTTATCTGTTAAAACTGTTGGTTCAAACACGGCAATCTTTAGATATTTTAGGATTGTGTGAAACTTTTTTGAGTGAGCAAGTAGGAAATTCAGAACTGTTTATTGATGGGTTTGTTTTTGAAAGAAAAGACCGTACATTAAGGGCAGGTGGTGGAATTCTTATTTATATTTCAAGTGATATCACATATAAACGTAGAACTGATTTTGAGATCAGTAATATTGAGACAATCTGGCTAGAAATTAATCTAAAAAATTCTAAACCTATATTTTATTGCTCTGCTTATCGTCCACCATCTGCCCCCTCCTGCTGGGCGGAGGACCTAGCAAGGGAGGTGAACCGTGCCTCCTGCTGTGACGATACTGAAATTATTCTATCAGGTGATTTTAATATTGATCTAATGAAAGACCCCCCACAATATTGGACATCTGCTTTAGAGGAGTTTGGACTTTCTCAGATAGTTACTGTTCCTACTAGAATAACAAGTACCTCAAGTACCTTAATTGATCATTTTTATACAACTAAACCAGAAAACATATGTGAAACAAATGTGCCCCCTATTGCTATTTCTGACCACTACCCTGTATGTTTGACACGGAAAACTAATTGTATACAGCGTAGAGGAAAACATACTGAAATCCAATATCGAGATTTTAAACAATTCAACGAAAACGAGTTTTTGAGAGAGTTAGAAAATGCAAATTTTAACACTCTTCTTAAACTTAAAGACCCAAACGAAATAATGAATAAATTTTATGAATTGTTTAATGATATTCTTAACAGGCATGCCAAAGTAAAAACAAAAAGAGTCAAGACTGAAATTCGACCTAAATGGCTAACACAGGAAATAAATGATGCCAGACATTTACGCGATACATATCATTTACAAAGGAATTCAGAAAATTACAAAATTTGGAGAAATAAAGTTACACAATTAATAGATCAAGCAAAATCAAAGTATTACAAATCTGCAATTGAAGAAAGCTCAAGTCCTAAAGAAATGTGGAGTTATTTAAACCATTTGGCATCTAAATCCAAAACTTTTACACCTAGCCGTATTACACAAAATGGTTTAGATTTTGAAGATTTACAGGATATTGTTGATATTTTTAACAAACACTTTACGGAAATATCCTGTAAATTATTAGCAGATATGTCAGTACAAAGTTTTGATTCAGAATTATTAAATCGGTATACAGAAACTAAACTAGGGAAAGAAAATGTTTTCAGTATTAATGAAATAACTGAATTTGAAGTATTGAATATGTTGAATACACTTGATGTAAATAAGTCAGCCGGTATAGACTTTATCGGACCTCGTCTTCTAAAACTTTCGGCAAATGTCATATGCAAATCTATTACACATCTTATAAATGCTAGTATCACTAATGGAGTATTTCCATCCAGTTTAAAACAAGCAAAAGTCACTCCTATTTTCAAAAATGGCGACCACGCAGATCCAGGGAACTACAGACCGATATCCATTCTTCCAACATTATCAAAATTAGTTGAAAAACACATAGCAAATCAAATACGTAACTTTGCCTCTAACTTTGATCTTTTATTTAAATCACAATCTGGATTTCGAGAATTTCATTCATGTCAAACGGCTCTTACAAAACTTACAGATAATTGGCTACAAGCTATGGACCAAGGAAATCTAGTAGGCATAACTTTCATCGATTTTAGCAAGGCATTTGATTTGGTTAATCATGAAATTCTTATAAGTAAACTTCAATCATATAACTTTGATCAAAGGGCTATTAAATGGTTTCATTCTTATTTAACCTCAAGGTCTCAGTGTGTAAAAATAGGAACATATTCCTCTGATTTTTTGCCCGTCACAGCAGGAGTGCCCCAAGGTTCTATCTTAGGTCCCCTATTATTTTTATTGTATATAAATGATCTCCCTTTACATGTAAATAGAACAGATATTGATATGTTTGCCGATGATGCAACCTTGCATACATATCATAAAAATATAGAAGGTATTGAGAATGCCCTTAACTTTGATTTGTGTGAGATTGAAAATTGGTGTTCCAAAAATCAAATGGTGTTAAATACCAATAAGACAAAATGTATGCTTATGGGAACTCAGCAGAGAAAATCAAGAATAGATTCACCTGAACTAAATTTATATGCTTCAAACAAATTAATTGAAAATGTTGAATCTGAAAAACTTCTGGGAGTGCATATTGATGGTTCATTGCGCTATAATCACCATATTGACACAGTTTGTAAATCTTTGACATATAAATTATATACGTTGCGCAAAATTAAAAAATTCCTCCCCTTACACACAAGAAAACTATTCTATAATGCATACATTCTGCCCTCTTTTGAATTATTGCCTAACTATTTGGGGTAATGCGCCAGGTGCTGGCATAGATAGAGTTTTTAAATTGCAAAAAAGGGCAGCCCGTATTATACTAGATGTGGCTTATGATGCCCCTTCACTACCATTATTCGAAAAACTTGGATGGCTGACTATTTACGAGTTGATTGATTTTCATAAATATATATTACTGTACAAAACACTTCATGGTATGGCACCTACTTATTTAAGAGACTCTTTTGAATTTATTTCTTCTAGTAGTTATGCTCTACGATCTGAAACAAACTATGACCTTCATCTACCGAAATATCGAACAAATCAATTTAAAAATTCTTTTCATTATTCCGGTGTTCATTTATGGAACAAACTACCTTTGTACATACGTTTTTCACAGAATTTACACACATTTCGTAAAAATGTAGAAAAATTCATAATAACATGCCGCAACTAAAATCTCCTGAAATCTATATGTACTTGTATTTTTACGTCATGTTGTATTATTTATTATTGTAAATGATTTCATTATTGTATTATTGTGAACATGCTTAGAGGGCCCCGAGGAAGACTAGTGCCTTGCACTAATCGGGTCACCCTCTTAAAATAAAGTATTATTATTATTATTATTATTATTATTATTATTATCCAGAAAAATAGTTTTATTCCGAGTACAAATGTTAGAAAGCAAAACTCCTTCACAAGTACCCTCATTCCGAACTACGGGTTGCGTACAAAGTTTAGCAAATCGAGCACACTTGTGTTATGTACACAGTTTTTGTAAACAGGGCTCGAGTTCTGTTATTGCTTATATTTAGAATTCACCGGGTGCGTTCAATCGTCACAGTCTGCTTACCACAACTGCACGGACTGACAATATATTGTGTGTTTGTTTTACTTTCGAACATGTCTACTCTGACTTTGCTGGATTATAGTATTAATATTTTTCATTTATACACAACGAGATTGCCACTTTTCCTAAGGATTAATAATAAAATTAGTTTTATGAAAGTGCAAGGATGTGTCAATCAAACCCGCCAAAAAAAATTTGAAATTTTAATATCTTTTATAAGAAATAAGATTTTTAATTAATTTTATTTAATTTCTATGTGAAATGCTATTAAAATATATAAGTCGTAATATCATACAGAAAATAATA
>NW_026925329.1:0-25357 GCF_032062105.1 Saccostrea cuccullata | reverse complement strand
AAGCTCCATCAGAATTCTTTGAAACACGTCCATAGGGAAAATATCTCTGGACTCTCTCCCCACAGCTCCAGTTTGAGTAATACAAGGCAAGGCTCCAGTTGTCCAACACTATAGAAATACAATGAATTCCCTGATTATTTACTATGATATATTATTTAAAGAACAAGTAGTTAGGGTATTTATATTGATAATGATAAAAAAAAACATCCAAATTTTGCTTACGAGAATGTTTTTAGACTATAGAAATGAAATTATTTTATTTTCTTTTACAAGAACCCTCTCTACACTGCACACTAAAGAGTTATGATCCTAAGGTATTTTTCTGCAGTTAGAGTGATCTACCCATAGATCTAAATTCTGAAAAATATAAATTTACAATTTATTACTCAATTTGTAATCAATTCAAGTATTCTTAACATTTTAAAAGGCCAAGATAAATTAACTGAATGTGTTATTTACATGTATTTTTTCTATTGAAGTAATTAGAGGTGTAACAATACAGCAATACATCGATACATATTGATCGCAAGGTCTCACAATACACATATCGTATCGCCATGTATGTATCATGATACAGTACAAGTTAATGTTCATGCCTTATTTGAAAATTCTTCATGAAATCTGTGAAAATTTAATGTTACAAAATGATTGAAAACAAGGTAACAATATAAAAATATAATGCTTAGACTATATGTCCACCTCTAAATAACTTTGATTATGGGTCTCAAGATAGTTTCTTTTATATTTCCTTTAATTGCGGAGGTTAACAAGCAAGAATAATTAAAGATATCATTAAATTTAACTGTTGACAGCTGTATCATGATACATGTTTTATCGCAAGACCATATCGTGATATGTATCATATCGCTAGATAGCTTGCGATATTCAGGCCTAGAAGTAATTAACAATGATTTCTATTCACTGATACTGTGTTGTCTTTGAACATTTTTCCCGGGGTACTTGTAAATGCCATGCAGCATACATTGAAAATTAAGTAAACAAGCTCAATATTAACTCCTTTATACAATATTTTTCTCAATGTCCCCCCCAAAAAAATTTGCACTTGTGTAGAGAGGGTTCTTAATATAACATTTAAGATACAAGTACTCAGCTTTAATGTTAATGATGGAAAGAAACACTGTTTGCCAAAATAAGTATCTGATAAACATATTACCAAGTCTGGTATTAGGCTGGCTTTGTCCTTATTTTTCAGCTTGTGAATCAATGGCTCAGTAATTGTTGACTCAGTGCACGTGACAGACCACTTTCACTTAAAGCCTGAAATAATAAAAAAACCAAATAAAAAAAATTAAAAGTTATATTTTCAATGATTAATTCTAGCCAAGAAATTACATCAATTTTGATAGACATGCATTCACCAAAGGTCTAAATGATATATGATGCATTGTTAAATAAAAGTAAGCAGTTTCGGTTTTTCAGAAATTCACAAGGCTAAAAAGGGCCATAAGTGAACCTTGTTCTTTGAGTTAAGAAAAAATATGCTGCATACGTGCGGCTTTTAAGACAGAAAATTGACAGTATAAACATACCTACTCTGAAACACATGATTGTGGGATTCACATGTTGACAAACAGCCTTAACACACCATCCAGGAAGTTGCATCATGCACACCTGAAAAAAAGAGTTCCCTTTAATTCAGTGGGATAATCCTGCTAATGATATGATATTCCTAGTACACACGTCCAAATTTTATATTGTAGGCCTAAAAAAAGATGCTGAACATGGAAAAATATATAATCAAATTGTCTCTATATGTATTGTATAGAACTACAAATGACTATAAAGTTTATTTTGATTGGCTATTTCCTTGCAAGAGAACTTTTAGACATTTTACTAAACATTAATGAAATTAAATGAAAATTGAAGAAATGTCTTTTTGTTACTAGTATTCATCTTTCTTATATAGGTACTAATGCAACAAAGACCCATGCACCCTAACTTTCAATTCCTACCTAAATGTTACACCCATTTAATTCAATACTTTAATATGACAATTTTTGCCATAAAAAACTTTGTTTAATATTAAGAAAAAGTTCAATGGTAATTGATTTATTATTTTAATTCCAGAGGTACATGTCAGGTTTTGTAAAATAGGGGCTAGACGATATTTTTTATTGAAATTGGGCTTTAAAGCATTATGATATTTTGAAATATTCTTGTAGGTCAGAAAAATAAAGGGACCATAAGCCCAGTCCAATTTCTTGTTCTCATTAGAAGTCTAAGTAAAGAAGAGTTTCAGGACATTGTACGGCAACAGAAAAATGGAATGTTTGCAGTTATAGATGCCAAGAGTCGAAGCAGCGAGATGAAGTTTTTACGACCCGGGCCTAGTGAGGTCCAGCCAGTAGACACCTACATGGAATCTGTGTCAGATGACCCAAATTCAAAATTATACAAGGTACTTCACCAAGAAAAGACTGCTAAATTGTGGAACAATGCATTTAAAGAAGACTCACATAAGTTTCCAGACTGTGATGGTCGACTGGACTGGTATCGGCATGGGGAGGAAAAACGAAGCTTGGCATGGATCCTTTCTATCCAATGTAAGAAGTGCCACTATACCAGTCACCAAGAAAAACTTTACGAAGAGGTGAGAAGATCTGGCAGGGGATGAAGAGCTGCACAGCTGAATGTGGCCATGGCTGTCGGTCACCTGGGTACCAGTACAACAGAAGGTATGCGAGGTATGCTTCTTGGTGCAAACCATTGCAGTGTCAGCTGCCAACATGCAATAGACCCTGCAACAAAATTGGAAAATTATCATCAATGTAAATAAGTAAGGCAGAACATTGATGAACTTAATGAAAAATATGGACTTCCTGACACCCACCATCAGAGTGGAAGGAGATGTTCAGTACAATAATGCCACCTTCAGTGCCATTGAAAAACCCCATTCCAAACTGCCATCAAGTGATTTATACCCTAAGTGAAATTGTAACTCAGAGGAAAACTGTTGTCATGTTGGCAGCGTTCTGTGGGAATACATTATGCAAGAAAGGCACATGCACACCTACTATAAAACAAAGGAAAGGAAGTTACCTGCCCAGGACACAAAGACTGCACTGCAACCATTCCTCTGGAGACCACCATTGGAGATGAGCAGAGATGGGCCACATACTAATTGTGTTGGTGAGTTATAAAGTGATGACTGTCCACTAGTCATATTCCATTTCACCAGTAATGGAGACAGTGCCACTGCATCTAAAAAACAAGGACACATGATTGAAAACCTTATGGACACTTCTTTGACTCAAAGAAAACAGACTGCTAAGTTAAAGGCTCCATTCAGCAATCACATGTTTCCAGGAAGAACCAAGGCCATAAGAGAGATTTGCATTGGACCTGAAGCTTCAATGCAGGAGAGAGTACAAGAATTGCTATAAACACTTCTCGGGATACTAACCTTTGATAAAGTGGGGTTTGTCTACTGCTGTTGGTTCCATCATAAGCTGCTACCAGGGAAATTGCGGAAATAAGTCCTGTCAACTTTATTCCTTTTACTCTCATGGACTGAAAAAGTAAAAAGTAGAATTCTTTAATGTTGTTTAGTGACTCTGAATTTAACATGACAGAAGAAGACAAAATTTGTTTGATTTAAAGACTGCGTAAATTTGATTTTAGGACCAATTTATTAATTTTAATACAGTTAAATATCATACTTGTACACAAAAATCTGAATCTGTAAATACCGTAAATCTAAAAAATTTTACTGTAGATAAATTTTTAGCAAATTTGCATGTGCATTGCATTCGCAAAAATATTTAAAGTAAAAATAAATCAACATGTGAAGATTTTTTCTGAAAGCTCGTGTCTTTTTTTTTTAACTCAGAGAATAGGCGTCGGTAAGCACTGGTCATTTTTAAAAGAAACCTGTTAATACTACTATAACTACAAGTTAATTACCCGTGACTGTAATTGCATGCCCTTATTATATGCAATATCGTCCGATGGTTTGACAAGCACTGAGGCGATATGCCCCTTTTTAATTATTTTACCAATTAAGAGAGAACTGTTATTTTATCTAACCATGTATCAACACGGGCGATAACTCGAACTCAGTGCATTTACTAGAGAGTTCCAAATCATAATGTAAACACGGCGTGTGAAATTTTAGGTAAGAAAAAAAACAAACGTTGAAAAAATAAGTTATATATTTTTTACTTCATCTGGATTATATTTTAGGTTAAAAGGCATACACAACCTCTAAAATGTTTGTTATAATCAATTAAGACGTTATTTTCAGTGCAAATCCTTTTACATATACATTTTACATTTCTTGCCACGTTACGAGTAAATGGGTGATGTTCTAATAACTTGAAACAATACCTGGTTTGAAAATCTTCAGCATACATGTTAACCTATTGTGATGAAAAAGAGGGAGATTCAGACCTCAAAAGAGGTAGCATTGCGCGCGTGTTGTTTAACGCTTGGATTATCGATATCTTTCATGTAATATACATGTATATTATAAGCCTTAAATGAAATCAAGTACCTATACTTATTAATCTTAAATATCAACAGCAAAGAAGAAAACAGAAACACCTTAAGTTTGACATAAATTGTACAAATTCAAATATTTTTCATGCTCATCATTTTGCTTGGATTGGCTTCTTTACTTAGCCTTTTGAAGAGTGATCTTTGCTGAAATAGCCTAAAAACAATAATTCTGAATGTTCATTCAGTTTTTAAACAAAACAAATGATGGCATGGTTTAATCTAGATCTAAAACAAGTTCGTTTCTTTCGTTATATAAATCAGATTTCCCGCAATGATCGAAAACGAAAGTAGAGATGTGCCACATGACTTGGTCAATCGAGTGATTTCTATTGACTTTATTGATAAAGTTGTGAGCTTCTGTTCCCTCAAAGACGATGTCAAATGTTTTCATCTAATTCTTAAAAGCTGTATCTCCTTTTTCATGGCAGGGATGTTGATTAATTTATCGTAACCAATGTAATCACTGGTAGTCTTATGTTGTTGTCGTTGTCAAATCCGTGCTTGAAATCTATGTACAAAAAAAGCGTTTGTATGATTCCGAGTCAAATCACGCGATATCTAGCGAGATTTTATGAGAGTGGCTTCCAAAATGGATACCCAAGCGAACCAAAAATACTTTAGACACAGCTTTTGTAGAAAAGCGGTAGATTTCTGAATGAAATCGGTAGGCGGGAGATGGAGTGAAAAAGCGGTAGACTCCCGCCTAAATCGGGAGAGTTAACATGTATGTCTTCAGTGATTTTTATTTTTAGCGCCAGTGACAATTCGCAAAAATTTGAAGCGTAAAAATTAATCATCAGGTTTTTGACCCAAATTCGCAAAAATAAATCGACGTAAAAATTTCCAGATTTACGTTAGGGCAAATAAAAAATTAAATCCAAAATGTATTACAAGTAGTAGAAATTTGAAAGTAGAATATTCATGTACATAAAGTTGTGCACTCACTGAATAGTCATGGAAACTCAAAATTGGAAACTGTGAATCTGTAGTGGCACCTGTTGTAAAAGGAAGTAGAGTGGTCCATCATCTAAAACAACAACAAAATAGGCCAAATTACTTCAAAATGAAACAAAAACTGTTAAAATATAAATCGCAAAGAAAAAACTGCAATCTAAAAGATATCAGCTGTACGATAAAAAATCTAAAGACACTTCCAGTAAATCATTAACAGATCAAAAATTAAAAAGAAAGCTGCATTATGCTGTTACTTTTTATTTATATCGCACTGATTCTTTTCAACTGTGTAAATGGGGAAAATGTAGACATGTAAATTATGTATTATTATTCCCCTACCCATCTTAAACCAGCTCTAGCTATAGACGGGACTAGGTTTTCACCGAGTCCGTCCAAAGGTACATTACAAGTGATTGGTAGGAATACAGGTGTCAAAACTCTCTGTTGATGACCAGATTGCATCCTGCAGTGTAAATCTGCCATTATTGATCTTAAACAGGGGAGACTACTCCTGAAATCAGAGAAATTGTAGTGAAAAAATGAGTTACATGTTTTTCTTTAGGTCTCAAACAAGGAAATAATTTCACTATTTATTTCTTTATACATTTTAATTAAATAAATTGACTATACTTAGACTTTAAGCATCTAATTCATGAAACAGAAAATAAGGATTATTGCTTAAATAAAAATTTGAAATCAGAGTTTAAAAATACACCTTATGCCTCTTTTCTGAAAGAAATTTGACAGTAAACAACATACCTACCCCAAAATACCCATGGGTTTCACATAATTTGACAAACAGCCTACACACCATCCAGGAAGCTGCTTCATGTACACCTGCAAAAAAGAGTTCCCTTTAATTCAGTGGGGTAATTCTGCTAAATTAAGATATAATTTTCCTCGAATGAGTCTAAATTAATACTGTAAGCCTGAAAAAAAAAAGATGCCAAAAATGAAAAAAAAAAATAAAAAAAGTCTCTTTACATATTTGATTGGCTATTTCCTTGCATATCTTTATAGCCATAAGAGGGGCGTCAGTACAGATCACATTATGCCTGAATCAACACCTATATCTTATGCACTGTCAAACACTATGGTAGTCATCTAATTACTTTTCCCTTAAAAATGTAGTACCTTTGGCACTTATTTTGGACATTATTGGTTCTAATGGCCCCGGTCCTCAGGATTGTAGTACTATCAGGACATCACAAGGGTCTGGGGTCTAATGGCTCCGGTCCTCAGGATTGTAGTACTTTCAGGACATCACAAGGGTCTGGGGTCTAATGGCTCCAGTCCTCAGGATTGTAGTACTTTCAGGACATCACAATGATCTGGGGTCTAATGGCTCCGGTCCTCAGGATTGTAGTACTTTCAGGACATCACAAGGGTTTGGGGTCCCTCCAGGATCTAAAATGTATTCTTCTTTCTTATAATTCATGAAAAATGATGCATTACTGCATATGCAGAAGTTTTATCAAGGACCTATATTAATATATATAGCAATATTTAAGATTGAATTTTGATTTTACTTATAAGTCGAGAGAGCTAAATTTGAACATAACTAACAATACATTCCACTTACAAGTTACTATTGTACATCTAGGCATCATTAAATTAATAAAATTGCTTGCTGCAATTTAATCATACAACTTGATTGACTGCCTTCAACTTTACAGAAAAGGTAAATTTGCAAGATCAATTTAACTGACTAAAACTTCATGTATACCTTGTTAAATCTTTTCAGTTCTCTGTATTCAGAACTTCCTAATAATTAGCAGTTTTACAGACACATACTGCCAAAAACTGGGTATGGCTTTATCTTCTTTGGCAGGGGATGCTCACTCCTCCATGGCACCTGATCCTGATGTTTTCGGGGTTCCGTGTTTGCTCTGCTCCTGATTTGTACTGTTTTAATGAACTTTTGAACTTGAATACTGTTCTTTATCTCCATGTCTAATAATTAGTCTGTTTTCTTTGCCTTTTCTTTCTTTTCTACACAGTAATGGCGTTATATCTTAGACAAATAATGCATTGAACATAATATAATCTGGCCCATCTCAGATTCATTTCAACCTTGATGGTTGTCTTTGTTTAAACAGAAGCCGGCTGCAATTACAGTTCTCTTTCAAGGGCACCTATACATGTAATAATTTTCTCCACTCAATAGTAACACCATAATAATGCACAGAAAATGCTAATTCAGAGTAAACATTATTATGCTATATTCCTGAACCCAGCTAGGTCAAACATACATTCCAATAATCTTAGATCAGACATGCATAAAAAAAAATAATGTGTGCAATATAATATAAGTTACATCAGCAGATCATATAATGGTACATGTATATATTATAATTACCAGTAATTAATCCTAATGCTAATTCTTAATTTCATCACAATGGTATGTATGAGGTACAAGAACATATATTTTCACATACAAGATATACAAAATACATGATTTAGTAAGGAAGAGTAGTGTCAAAAAAGAAAACATGTCTGAAAGCTGAGCTAGGCCAATATCTTTTTAGCAAACAAAGACAGCTAGCTTTATCAGTGAGTCAACATTTGTGATCGACATAATTTTTCTCAATGAAACTTATATGTATTTACATGAGAACAATACTTCTTATCACTTAGTTTTACACATGATGAAAAACATGTACATGCATTCCATATTACATGATGAAATTTATCCCTAATGTATTTTTATTACATATTAATTAAATTACATATTCTTAGAGATCTACCAGTGTTGATTGGAAGTTTGAGGTTACAATTAAGTTTTAAATTTAAATTAATTCTTAATACAATTCTTAAATTTTAATTATTTAATTTATGCTCATAATTCTGCCAGTCTTGTCCTAATTGACCTAACAGTATTTTATTCTTTCAAACTGAATGAAATTTTGATTTATCCACACATAAAACAGACCACACAAAATCAAGATATCTCTTAATATACCTTTCAACCATTGGTGCCTAAATAGACCTTAAGAAAAGTAGAGAGCAATTATGTATGTCAACGACTACTCACATTACATAAAAAATTTAGAAACAAATTTCAAACACTTAAGTATACCTTTTCTAAGATATCAACGTTTTTGTAGCCCCGTACTTCACACATGTACGTCAACAAAATTGGGCTTATAACTCCATCAAAATACATGACAATACCTATAAGCATTAAATTCATTCACAATATCAATTGGTGCTTCTATGTATATTTGGGGGGGGGGGGGGTTGGGGGTAGGGGGAATTCTTTCTCTAAAAAAACATTATTTTAAATCTTGTCAATTTTTACTTGAAGCTTCCAATGGTCACAATTAATAATAATCATTGAAAATAATCAAAGATCTTTGTTAATCCTCAGAGTTATCAGATAATAAAACTGTGTCATCAGCAAAGAATATAGTATAAATAATTTGAACATAATCGGCATTTACTTTCTAAATTTTGCAGACTAATGCAATATATAAACAAATCAGCTTTAATCACTGTTTTGAAGGACATTCAGACAGACAGACAGACAGACAAAGAATGATCTAAAAATAAGTTATATTTTCAATTAAAGAAAAAATATTTTATTTGATTGCTATTTTAGCCTGAAAAATTTCTTTGCAAATTAGTTCCAATTTAAATAACAAAAGTACAATTATTGTCACAAACCTAAAACATTAAACACATTCAAAATCTTTCCAAATTAGTTTCAATGACTTTAACTGTAAATCAATAAAAAACTAGAAATATGTCCATAGGACATGAATGCCCCGCCGAGGATATATCAGTAAAGCAACATGAAAATATGTATGTGTTTAAAATTTGATCAGAATATCCAGAATAGTGATGCAGCTGAATTGCTTGTTTGGAAAATATAGGTCAGATCCAACATCCAAAGCAAGTCTGGTAGTGTCCATCCCTAGATGCATCATCCATGCAAGTTTGGTTCAGGTAGGGCTTAAAGATACTTGGGAATGAAAATATAGGTCGGATTCAGCATCCGAAGCAAGTAAGGTAGTGTCCATCCCTAGATGAATCATCCATGCAAGTTTGGTTCAGGTAGGACTTATAGTTACTTGGGAATGAAAATATAGGTCAGATTCAGCATCCGAAGCAAGTTTGGTGGTGTCCATCCCTAGATGCATCATCCATGCAAGTTTGGTTTATGTAGGACTTATAGTTACTTGGGAATAAAAATATAGGTCAGATCCAGCATCCGAAGCAAGTCTGGTAGTGTCCATCCCTAGATGCATCATCCATGCAAGTTTGGTTCAGGAAAGGCTTATAGTTACTTGGAAATCAAAATATAGGTCAGATCCAGCATCCGAAGCAAGTCTGGTAGTGTCCAACCAAAGATGCATCATCCAAGCAAGGATGACGGAAGGACGAACACTATATGGCCTGGCCATATTCATGGCGGGGCATAAAAAAATCCATGAAAATAGTTAAGTTTTTGATGAAAAAAAAACCATGTAGTTTCTGTCTTGAACCTGAATAGCAAAACAATCTATAAAATTTATTTTTAATTTAATGAGAAAATAAATCATTATTACTCCTTTGAACCTAGAAAAAAAAATACAATTTACAAAAATTAATCCCAATTTTTAAAGGAAAATACATGAATGTTATATTGTATGGAAACTGAAAAACGAAAGACATGATCTTTGAAAATAAGTTCCAACATCTACGAGAAAAAAAAATAAATTATATGTCTTGAAGCTGAAAAACAAAACACACAATCTATAAAAATTAGTTCTATTTCAATGAAAAATTCATTTACTACTGTCTTAAACCTAAAAAAAAAAATCACAAAGAATTAGTTCTAATTTCTAGGAGAAAAAACATTAATTTTTTGTCTTGAACCTGATAACAAAAATACAATAAATGCAAATTGTTCCAAAATTAACTTCTATTAGAAAATATATTGATTAACTGTTTTTTAACCTGAAAAAAATCTATGCATTGCCAAATTAGTTCCAATTGCGAAGAGGAAACTGTCTTGAACTTGAGATCCAAAGCACAAAAATTTAAGTTCCAAATCCGATGAAAAATAAAATATAATTTCTGTCTAGAACCTGTAAGACAAAAAACACTATCTTTGAAAATTTGATTCAATATCGAAAATGAATAATCTGTCTTCAACCTGAAAACCAAAAAAAAATTACATTCTATGAAAAACAAGTCGATTTCTGTTAGCAACACATTAATTACTGTCTTGGACCTGAAAAATAAACACACAGTTTAAGCAAATTAGTTCCGTTTTTCTAGGAGAAAATACATAATCTGTCTTGATGCTGAAAAACAAAAACAAAATTTTAGAAAAATTTATAGTTCCACTTTCTACCAGAAAATACACGAATCAACTGTCTTTAACCTGAAAACAAAACAAATAAAATCTATGAAAGTTAAATAATTTCTAAAAGGAAATACATTAATTACTGTCCTGAATCTGGAAACAAAGCACAAAATCTATAAAGATTTAAGTTTCAATTTCTAAGGATTTAATACCCTGGTACATTGATTACAGTCTCCAAAACCTGAAAAACAAAAAAGACAATCTTTGAAAAATATAGTTCCAAATTCAATGAGGAATATATTAATTTCTGTAGGATCACCTAAAAGAAAAATCATCCAAATTAGTTCCATGCAATTCCTGTGAGAAAATACAATAATTGCTATTTTGAATCTGATAAACAAAACAAATGGCAATAATCAGTCTTGAACCTGAAAAACAAAACAAACAGCAATAATTAGTAGTAAACCTGAAAAACAAAACAAGCAACAAAAATTAGTCTTGAACCTGAAAAAACAAGCTACAATAATTAGTCTTGAACCTGAAAAACAAAACAAACTACAATAATTATAGTGTTGAACCTGGAAAACAAAACAAACTACAATAATTAGTCTTGAACCTGAAAAACAAAACATTTAACTACAAAACTTCGTCTTGAACATGTTGAACCTGAAAAAACAAGAAAACTAATTAATACTTTTTTTTTTTGGCATTTTTAATTTTTTTTTTTTTTTTTTGTATTTTTTGTATTTTTTGTATTTTTTTTTTTTTTTTAGTTTTTTTTTGTATTTTTATAAATAAACATGCAAGTATTCATAACTAAACAACTAACTAGATAATGCACAGACAGACAGGTGGGATATGAGACTGACGGGGTGTCCACAAAAAAGGGGGAGGGGATATCATATTTACTTACGCATCTAACAAAACAGCTCTAGATGCTGTAAAGCACCTGCTTCTTTATTCTTTACAGAATAAATGAAACGATATGACGCAAGAATGGAATGATGGGAAAAAAGATGTGCAATATACAATACAAAAGGATATATGCTTCTGAATTGCCTGATAGGATATAAACGCCTAGATGGAATAGTCACATGCGATAAGACAAATAAATGAGAAAAAAAAATCCACAAAATACAAGATACGCGCACGATACAACATGATACACACGATACGATACCGATAGCTTTAATACACAAAACGATAGGATACACGCAATATCTGACGACTCGCAAATAAAGAAGCAGGTGCTGTTTATATACAAATTGCCTCTGTATATAATGCTCTTCCGAGCATTATGTATAAACTCTGTCCTTCATGGTAGTAACAAATAACTCAAGTACATATCGTATGCAGCAAATGAAGCTTAATGCATCTCTTAATGCATCTCTTTATAAAACTTCATAGAACATAAACAAAAGGATGCATAGACACAGGGTTTCTCATAAGAAACTATAATGGAAACCAACAGATGGGATCAAGGTCATTGTGGCTGATGACATCATCAGTAGGTACCTGACTGATCAAGTACCCCGGTATGCTCAAGGCAGTCAAGATAACCTGTTTCTAGAAACAGGCACTGAATCATAGAATATAGGTCAGAGCCAGAGACCAACAGACAGAATCTAGGTCAATGTAGCTAATGATATCAATAGGAGGCATCAGACTTATCAAGTATGCTCAAATTGGTTAAGATAACCTGATTCCATAAACAGGCACGGAAACTTAGAATATAGGTCAGGGCCAGACACCATCGTCAATGTAGCTGATGACATCAGCAGTAGCTCCTGACTGATCAGGTACATGTGTACTCAAGATTACTTAAAGATAACCTGTTTGCATAAACAAGCACAGAAACATAGGCACTCTCAGAATATTTCAAACGACATGAATGACGCATCCATAGTTACACTATCTATGCAAGTTTGGAATAGAACCCAAAAACATCAGCTAGTTCAGTGAGTAAGTCATCATCAAACTTCATACAAAAAACAAAAGGAATGATTACCAACTAAGCAGGATCAGAGGAGGTGAAAAATCCCAGATACTAAAATATCCCTTGATTGCAATGCCTATAATGGCGGTGTGTGCATGATTGATTCATATAGACATTGCATTCATGAGATTACACCTAACCTTAATTATGAAATCGGTGATAAGCTATATGGCTGGAAAATATTCATACTATAAAGATGATAAGGGGCTGAATACCAACTAAATAGGGGAGGCAGGGGAATTTACTTTGAACAGAAAAAAATATGGACCCCCCCCCCCCCCCATTATTCCAATCCCTGGATTGGAATGCCTATAATCGCGGTGTGAATGATCCATTTATTTAGACATTACATTCATGAGATTACACTTAACCTTAACTTAATTAATAAATCAGAGATAAGCTATGGGTGGGAAATATACTATAAAGATGATAAGAGCTGAATACCAATTAAACAGGAGAGGGGAGAGAAATTACTTTAAATAGGCACTGAAACATAGACTATAGGTCAGGGCCAGAAATCATCGTCAATGCAGCTGATGACATCAGCAGTAGCAACTGACTGATCAGGTACATGTGTACTCAAGATTACCTAAAGATAACCTGTTTGCATTACATAGACACTCTCAGAATATTTCAAACGACATGAATGACGCATCCATAGCGACACCATACTTGCAAGTTTGGAACAGAACCCAAAAACATAATCAGCTAGTTCAGAGGGAGAAGATCATCACTAAATTTCAAAAAAAAAAAAAAAACAAACAAAAACAAATATACTTTAAAGATAATAGGGGGCTGAATACTAACTTAACAGGGGAGGGATGGGAAACTGACACCTACACCTAACCTTAACTTAATTAATAAATCAGAGATAAGCTATGGGTGGGAAATATACTATCAAGATTATAGGGGGCTGAATACTAACTAAACTGTAGAGGGATGGGAAACTAACACCTACACCTAACCTTAACTTAATTAATAAATCAGAGATAAGCTTTTAGTAGGAAATATACTATAAAGATGATAGGGGGGAAAACTCTAACAAAACAGGGGAGGGATGGGAAACTAACATCTACACCTAACCTTAACTTAATTAATAATTCAGAGATAATCTATGGGTGGGAAATATACTATTAAGATGATAGGGGGCTAAATACTAAAAAACAGGGAAGGGATAGAATACTAACACCTACACCAAACCTTAATTTAATTAATAAATCAGAGATTTATTGTTGGGAAATATACTATAAAGATAATAGGGGTCTAAATACTTACTTAACAGGTGGAGGATGAGAAACTTACACCTACACCTAACTTTACCTTAATTAATAAATCAGAGACTACTATAAAGATGATAGGAGGCTGAATACTATCTAAACAGGGGAGGGATGGGGAACTAACACCTACACCTAACCTTAACCTAATTAATAAATCAGAGATAAGCTTTTAGTAGGAAATATACTATCAAGATAATAGGGGGCTGAATACTAACTAAACTGGGCAGGGATGGGAAACTAACACCTACACTTAACCTTAACTTAATTAATAAATCAGAAATAAGCTTTTAGTAGGATATATACTATAAAGATGATAGGGGTCTGAATACTAACTAAACAGGGGGAGGATGAGAAACTAACACCTACACCTAACTTTTTCTTGATTAATAAATCAGAGATAAACTATGGGTGGAAAATATACTATCAAGATAATAGAGATGGGAAACTAACACCTACACCTAACCTTAACTTAATTAATGAATCAGAGATAAGCTATGGAGGGGAAACATACAATAAAGATGATAGTTGGGTGATTACTAACTGAATAGGGGAGGGATGGGAAGCTAACAACTAGACCTAACCTTAACTTAATTAATAAATCAGAGATAAGCTATATGGGTTGGAAATATACCATAAATATGATAGGGGGCTGAATACTAACCAAACTGGGGATGGAAGGTAATTTACTTTAAACAGGAAATAAATGTAAGAAAAACCCTAGATCCTATTATATCCCATGATTGCAATGCCTATAATGGCGGTGTGTGCATGATTGATTCATATAGACATTGCATTCATGAGATTACCCTAACCTTAACATAATTAATCAATCATAGAAAAGCTATGGAATGGAAATATAGTATTAAGATGATAGGGGGCTGAATACTAACTAAATAAGAGAGGGATGGGAAACTAACACCTACACCTAACCTTAACTTAATTAATAAATCAGAGATAAGCTATGTGTGGGAAATATACTATAGAGATGATAGGGGGCTAAATACTAACTTAACAGGGGGAGGATGAAAAACTTACACCTTCACCTAACTTAATCTTAATTAATAAATCAGAGATAAGCTATGGGTGGGAAGATACTGTAAAGATGATAGGGGGCTGAATACTTACTAAACAGGGGCGGGATGGAATACTAACACCTACACTTAACCTTAATTTAATTAATAATTCAGAGATAACCTATTGGTGGGAAATATACTATAAAGAAGATAGGGGGCTGAATACTAACTAAACTGGAGATGGATGGGAAACTAACACCTACACCTAACCTTAACCTAATAATAAATCAGTGATAAGCTATATGGGTGGGAAATATACTATAAGGATGATAAGGGGCTGAATACTAACTAAACAGGAGGGGGAATGGAAAACTAACACCTACACCTAACCTTAACTTAAAAAATAAATCAAAGATAACCTATTGGTGGGAAATATACTATAAAGATAATAGGGGGCTGAATACTAACTAAACTGGGCAGGGATGGGAAACTAACACCCGCACCTAACCTTAACTTAATTAATAAGTCAGAGATAACCGATGGGGGGAAATATACTATCAAGTTAATAGGGGGCTGAATACTAACTAAACTGTAGAGGGATGGGAAACAAACGCCTACACCTAACCTTAACTTTATTAATAAATCAAAGATAAGCTTTTAGTAGGAAACATACTATCAAGATGATAGGGGGCTGAATACTAACTAAACTGGGCAGGGATGGGAAACTACCACCTACACCTAACCTTTAATTAATAACTCAGAGATAAACTATTGGTGGGAAATATACTAAAAGATAATAGGGGGCTGAATACTAACTAAACATGGGGAGGGATGGGAAAGTAACACCTACACCTTAACTTAACTTAATTAATTAATCAGAGATAAGCTATGGGTAGGAAATATACTATAAAGATGATAGGGGGCTGAACTCTAACAAAACTGGGGGAGGGAAGGTAACACCTACACCTACTTTATAAATAGGAAATAAATATAATAAAAAGGGGGCTGAATATAAACTGGGATGGGATATCCCACCTATGATTGCAATATAAGCCTGGGTGGGATAATAGGGGGTGTGCATGAATTATATAAATCAGACATAAGCATTCATGAAATATTTACAGGGATGATAGGGGTCTGAATTACAACACCTAACCTAACCTTAACATAATTAATAAATCAGTGATAAGCTATGGGTGGGAAATATACTATAAGGATGATAAGGGGCTGAATACTAACTAAACAGGAGGGGGAATGGAAAACTAACACCTACACCTAATTTTACCTTAATTAATAAATCAGAGATAAGCTATGGGTGGGAAATATACTATAAAGATGATAGGGGGCTGAATACTAACTAAAGAGGGGGAGGATGAGAAACTAACACCTACACTAAACCTTAACTTATTTAATAAATTAGAGATAAGCTATGGGTGGGAAATATACTATAAAGATGATAGGGGGCTGAATAACATAACTAAACTTAATTTTTAAATCAGAGATAAGCTATGGGAAATATAAACTAACACCTACACCTAACCTTAACTTAATTAATAAATTAGAGATAAGCTATGGGTGGGAAATATACTATAAAGATGATAGGGGGCTGAATACTAACTAAACAGGGGAGGGATCGGAAACTAACACCTACACCTAACCTTAACTTAATTAATAAATCAGAGATAACTTATAGGTGGGAAATATACTATTAAGATGATAGGGGGCTGAATACTAATTAAACTGGGCAGGGATGGGAAACTAACACCTACACCTAACCTTATGGGTTAATAATAAATCAGTGATAAACTTAATTAATAAATCAGATAACTATAGGTGGGAAATATACTATATGGGTGGGAAATATACTATAATAAATCAGATAAGCTATAGGATGATAAGGGGCTGAATACTAACTAAACAGGAGGGGGCATGGAAAACTAACACCTACACCTAATTTTACCTTAATTAATAAATCAGAGATAAGCTATGGGTGGGAAATATACTATAAAGATGATAGGGGGCTGAATACTAACTAAACAGGAGGGATGGAAAATAACACCTACAAAGATGATAGGGGGCTGAATACCTAACCTACACCTAACCTTAACTTAATATCAGAGATAAGCTAAATTAATGAATCAGAGATAAGCTATGGAGGGGAAACATACTATAAAGATTATAGGGGACTGAATACTAACAAAACAGGGGAGGAATGGGAAACTAACATCTAACCTAACCTTAACTTAATTTTTAAATCAGAGATAAGCTATTTCTGGGAAATATACTATAAAGATGAACGGGGGCTGAATACTAACTAAACTGTGGAGGGGAGGTAATTTTACTTTAAATAGGAAATAAATATATGATAATAGGGGGCTGGATACTAACTAAACAGGGGAGGGAAGGTAATTAACTTTAAACAGGAAATAAATATTAAAAAAAACCCAGATACTATAATATCCCATGATTGCAATGCCTATAATGGCGGTGTGTGCAATATTGATTCATATAGACATTGCATTCATGAAATTAACCTAACCTTAACATAATTAATTAATCAGTGATAAGCTATGGGTGGGAAATAAAGATGATAGGGGGCTGAATACTAACTAAACAGGGGGAGGGGGAGGATAAAGCTATGGGTGGGAAATATACTATAAAGATGATAGGGGGCTGAATACTAACTAAATAGGGGAGGAATGGGAAACTAACACCTACACCTAACCTTAACTTAATTAATAAATCAGAGATAAGCTATGGGTGGGAAATATACTATAAAGATGATAGGGGGCTGAATACTAACTAAACAGGGGAGGGAATGGGAAACTAACACCTACACCTAACCTTAACTTAATTAATAAATCAGAGATAAGCTATGGGTGGGAAATATTCTATAAAGATGATAAGGGGCTGAATACTAACTAAACAGGGGAGGGATGAGAAACTAACACCTACACCTAACCTAAACTTAATAAATCAGAGATAAGGTATGGGCTGGAGATATACTATAAAGATGATAGGGGGCTGAACTCTAACAAAACAGGGAAGGGATGGGAAACTAACACCTACACCTAACCTTAACTTAATTAATAAATCAGAGATAACCTATTGGTGGCAAATATACTATTAAGATGATAGGGGGCTGAATACTAATTAAACTGGGCAGGGATGGGAAACTAACACCTACACCTAACCTTAACTTAATTAATAAATCAGAGATAAGCTATGGGTGGGAAATATACTATAAAGATGATAGGGGGCTGAATACTAACTAAACAGGGGGAGGATGAGAAACTAACACCTACACCTAACTTTATCTTAATTTATAAATGAGATATAAGCTATGGGTTGGAAATATACTATCAAGATGATAGGGGGCTGAATACTAACTAAACAGGAGAGGGATGGGAAACTTACACCTACACCTAACTTTACCTTAATTAATAAATCAGAGATAAGCTATGGGTGGGAAATAAACTATTAAGATGATAGGGGGCTGAATACTAACTAAACAGGAGAGGGATGGGAAACTTACACCTACACCAAACCTTAACTTAATTAATAAATCAGATATAAGCTATGGGTGGGAAATATACTATAAAAGATGATAGGGGGGCTGAAAACTAACTAAACAGGGGAGGGAAGGAATACTAACACCTACACTTAACCTTAATTTAATTAATAAATCAGAGATAACCTATAGGTGGGAAATATACTATTTAGATGATAGGGGGCTGAATACTAATTAAACTGGGCAGGGATGGGAAACTAACACCTACACCTAACCTTAACCTAATAATAAATCAGTGATAAGCTATATGGGTGGGAAATATACTATAAGGATGATAAGGGGCTGAATACTAACTAAACAGGAGGGGGAATGGAAAACTAACACCTACACCTAATTTTACCTTAATTAATAAATCATAGATAAGCTATTGGTGGGAAATATACTATAAAGATGATAGGGGGCTGAACTCTAACAAAACAGGGAAGGGATGGGAAACTAACACCTACACCTAACCTTAACTTAATTAATAAATCAGAGATAAGCTATGGGTGGGAAATATACTATAAAGATGATAGGGGGCTGAATACTAACTAAACTGGGGAGGGATGGGAAACTAACACCTACACCTAACCTTAACTTAATTAATAAATCATCAGAGATAACCTTAACTGGGCAGGGATGGGAAACTACCACCTACACCTAACCTTAACTTAATAACTCAGAGATAAACTATTGGTGGGAAATATACTATAAAGATGATAGGGGGCTGAATACTAACTAAACAGGAGGAGGAATGGAAAACTAACACCTACACCTAACCTTAACTTAATAAATAAATCAGAGATAACCTATTGGTGGGAAATATACCATAAAGATAATAGGGGGCTGAATACTAACTAAACTAGGCACGGATGGGAAACTAACACCTACACCTAACCTTAACTTAATTAATAAATCAGAGATAACCTATTGGTGGGAAATATACTATCAAGATAATAGGGGGCTGAATACTAACTAAAACTTAATAAATCAGAGGCAGGGAAATGGGAAACTAACACCTACACCTAACTTTAACTTAATAAATAAATCAGAGATAACCTATTGGTGGGAAATATACTATCAAGATAATAGGGGGCTGAATACTAACTAAACTGGGCAGGGATGGGAAACTAACACCTACACCTAACCTTAACTTAATTAATAAATCAGAGATAACCTATTGGTGGGAATATACTATAGAAAGATAATAGGGGGCTGAATACTAACTAAACTGTAGAGGGATGGGAAACTAAAACCTACACCTAACCTTAACTTAATAAATCAGAGATAAGCTATGGGTGGGATATATACTATAAAGATGATAGGGGGCTGAAAACTTACTAAACAGGGGGAGGATGAGAAAGTAACACCTACACCTAACTTTATCTTTATTAATAAATCAGAGATAAGCTATGGGTGGGAAATATACTATAAAGATGATAGGGGGCTGAATACTAACTTAACTGAGAGGGATGGGAAACTAACACCTACACCTAACCTTAACCTAATAATAAATCAGTGATAAGCTATATGGGTGGGAAATATACTATAAGGATGATAAGGGGCTGAATACTAACTAAACAGGAGAGGGAAGGTTAATTGAGAAATAAATGGTGGAAGGGAGGAAAAGCCCAGAGAAAAAAATGAAATTTAAATTGATGATTGAATCTCCTGGGAAGAATTCAGGAAGTCAGGGTCCACATCCATAAAGCAAATAAGTGGCTCTCAAAGGGGCACAACCCAAACAAGTTGGTATGGTCCATGTGAAGATGAAGAAATACATCTCTGGGTAAATCACTGCTCAACCAGTGTAATGTCAGAGGCCCCCAAAGGGGGACAAACCAAAAGAGTTGGTATTGACACGATAAAGATGAGGATGTAAATCTCTGGGTATATAACTGCTCCAAAGAGCAATATAAGAGGGCCTCAGAAGGGGACACAAACCAAAAGAGTTGGTATTGACACAATAAAGATGAGGATGTACATCTCTGGGTATACAGCTGCTCTAAAGAGCAATATAAGAGGGCCTCAAAAGTGGACACAAACCAAAAGAGTTGGTATTGACACGATAAAGATGAGGATGTTCATCTCTGGGTAAACAGCTGCTCCAAAGAGCAATATAAGAGGGCCTCAAAAGGGGACACAAACCAAAAGAGTTGGTATTGACACGATAAAGATGAGGATGTACATCTCTGGGTATATAACTGCTCCAAAGAGCAATATAAGAGGGCCTCAGAAGGGGACACAAACCAAAAGAGTTGGTATTAACACAATAAAGATGAGGATGTAAATCTCTGGGTATATAACTGCTCCAAAGAGCAATATAAGAGGGCCTCAAAAGGGGACACAAACCAAGAGTTGGTATTGACACGATAAAGATGACAATGTTCATCTCTGGGTAAACAGCTGCTCCAAAGAGCAATATAAGAGGGCCTCAAAAGGGGACACAAACCAAAAGAGTTGGTATTGACACAATAAAGATGAGGATGTACATCTCTGGGTATATAACTGCTCTAAAGAGCAATATAAGAGGGCCTCAAAAGTGGACACAAACCAAAAGAGTTGGTATTGACACGATAAAGATGAGGATGTTCATCTCTGGGTATATAACAATATAAGAGGGCCTCAAAAGGGGACACAAACTAAGAGTTGGTAGTGACACGATAAAGATGAGGATGTACATCTCTTGGTATATAACTGCTCCAAAGAGCAATGTAAGAGGCCCTCAAAAAGGAACAAACCAAAAGATTTGGTACGGTCTATGGGATGATGTACACCATGGGGCATATCACTGCTCACCCAAAAAGCAATGCCAGAGGCCCTCAAAGGGGGACAAACCAAAAAGATGACACTGCAGTCTACATGCTGCATTTCCCTTTCTTCCTGAATACTTCCACTCTGAACAGTGGACACCCCTGACAAACCGTGATGTAAACCCTGACATTCAGCTAAATGCTGAAGTTCCTCCTCTCCATGATGTCCTTCTTTCTGAGGGCTGGAACATTCCTCCTGGGAGGTCTGTATCCAGTTCAAGAAAGGCTGGACTTCCTGGAGAAACACTACGGAGGGTAGTGTAGGAGGCGGCAGGGCAGATGCACAGAATTCTTCATTTCCATGAAGCCTCCCCTCCTGAATGGTGGATCGTTCCTCCCTAGAGGTCTGAATCCAGTTCAGTGTGGGTGAGACTTCCTGGAAACACACCACTGATGACAGTGGTGAAGGCGACTCTGTAAGCCTATACTCCATACCTCCACCTTCCAGTTGGCACTCGTCGGGCTCCTGAAGTCTTCCATCATCAGAATCACCAGATATGGTAGGCTGCTGGACGGAGCTCTGTCGCCATGGCAGGGTTGGCTCAATGTCTGGGAAGACCACTGGGAGCTGGGCTGGGGGTTGGGCTGGGGGCAGAGGGTCAGGATAACAGGGCGCATCACATCTCTCATCTTCTAAAATAGAAACTGAAATCATAATCACAGTTATCTTCATGACTAAAACAATTGTTAAATATTGGCTATTTCATGTTAATGTGTTTTTGATCAAAAGTCATGGAATAATAATTAATTAAGCTAATCCACATGAACATCTAAAAATCCCATGGCTGAACATGGAGACTGGTCTTTTGTTCATAATACTTAAATTAACTGTCTTCAGAAATACAACCTGATGACTTGTTATATATACATTATAAGAGCTGATATTTAATACTTTTACTTTCAATTTTTTATCCAGTGTGTGCTGACAATTTGTCTGATATCACCTTTAGAAGAAATCTCAGTATATATGATACCAATATTTACATGAATAAAACAGGGGAAAAGTTAAATGGATTACGGCATTATTGTGTCTTGAAAAACAAGAGGCCCACGGTCCTCACCGAGGATCATCAATGATTTGAACAAAAACAAGAGACCCATGGTCCACTCCGAGGATCATCAATGATTTGAACAAAAACAAGAGGCCCATGGTCCACACCAAGGATCCTCGATCATTTGAACAATTTAGAATCAATCTACATTACCCCAGGATGCTTCTACATTATTAGGTTTCAGCTTTTCTGGCCCAGTGGTTCGTGAGAAGAAGATTTTTTAATGACCAAACCCTACTTTTGTCTTTTCTTGATTATCTCCCCCTGTGAGGGGATTTGAGACTTCATTTTTATACAGTTAAAGTATATCATTGAGGGAGTTAGCAAGATTCCAGTTACCCAAGACCAGGACTATTTCACGAGGCGCAGGAAGTAACCCTAATTGAGGGGAACTGGAATCTTGTGTATTGAATTTGATTCATGTTTTAAGCCAGATGCTACATGGCATTCACAATTTTGAAAGGGCACCATTGATCATCATAACAATAAACTTAGCAGTTGCTTAGCTTGGTTACTGAATACCCATAAGCAGCTTAGGGGAACAAAAATGCACTCCAACTAATCATGCAGTAATATTAATCAATAATCAGTAGTGCCCCTAACACTCTCACATAAACCCCTGACCCTAGGTTGCACAAATTTTTAAAAGGCACCCTTAAAATTGCCTATCAAAAAGTAAATAAATGTTTTATAAATACAAAGGACCAGATTTCAAACAATTAATTCATTTTCAGTATATAAGAAGAGCCCCCCCCACCCCTGACCCTGGGGCCTTGAAATTCACAATTCTGCAAGATTAGGGCCCTTGTTCATCATAACTATATAGGTAGTTCATCTGCTTCATACCCAGAGACAGAGAAGAAAATTTTCAAAGATTTAATGTACAATGTATTTTCACTATATAATCAATAGAGCCCCACCCTAACACCAGAACCCCAGATCCTGGGGCAATGAAATTCATAATTTAGAAGAGGCATTCTTGCTCATCATAACTATGCACTTACTTAGTTTATTTAATACCTAGGAGCAGAGAAGAAGATTTTCAAAGAAACAACTCATGTATTTTCACTATATAATCGATAAAGACCCCCCCCCCCACCACCACCAGAACCATTGACGCTGGGGCCATAAAATTCACAATTTTTGTAGAGGCACTCTTGCTCATCATAACTATGCACTTAGTTAGTTTATTTAATACCTAGGAGCAGAGAAGAAGATTTTCAAAGAATTCATGTATTTTCACCATATGATCAATAGAGCCCCCCCAACACCATAACCCTTGACCCTGGGGCCATAAAATTCACAATTTTGGTTGAGGCACTCTTGCTCATCATCACTATGCACTTAGTTAATTTATTTAATACCTAGGAGCAGAGAAGAAGATTTTCAAAGAATTCATGTAATTTCACTATATAATCAATAGAGTCCCCCCCAACACCAGAACCCTTGATGATAGGGCCATTAAATTCACAATTTTGGTTGAGGCACACTTGCTCATCATAACTATGCACTTAGTTAGTTTATATTATACCTAGGAGCAGAGAAGAAGATTTTCAAGGAATTCACATATTTTCACTATATAATCAATAGAGCCCCCCCCCCCCCACACACACACACCAGAACCCTTGACCCTGGGGGCATAAAATTCACAATCTTGGTTGAGGAACACTTGCTTATCATAACTATGTACTTAGTTAGTTTATTTAATACCTAGGAGCAGAGAAGAAGATTTTCAAAGAATTCATGTATTTTCACTTTATAAACAATAAAGTCCCCTCCCCCACCAGAACCATTGATGCTGGGGCCATAAAATTCACAATTTTTGTAGAGGCACTCTTGCTCATCATAAGTAGGCACTTAGTTAGTTTATTTAATACCTAGGAGCAGAGAAGAAGATTTTCAAAGAATTCATGTAATTTCACTATATAATCAATAGAGCCCCCCCCCTCCAACACCAGAACCCTTGACCCTGGGGCCATAAAATTCACAATTTTGGTAGAGGCACTCTTGCTCATCATAATTATTTACTTACTTGGTTTATTTAATACCCAGGGCAGAGAAGATTTTCAAAGAAATCAAGTATTTTTACTATATAATCAATAGAGCCCCACCCTAACACCAGAACCCCTGACCCTGGGGCCATAAAATTCACAATTTTGGTAGAGGCACTCTTGCTCATCATAACTATGTACTTAGTTGGTTTATTTAATACCCAGAAGCAGAGAAGAAGATTTTCAAAGAAATGGTGCATTTTCACTATGCTAATTTAGCCCGCCCTAGCACTAGAACCCCTGACCCCAGGGCCATGAATTTCACAATTTTGGTAGAGGACTCAATGCTGATTACAATCATGCAAATAGTTTGACTGCTTGATGTCCAGGAGTAAAGAAGAAGATTTTTAAAGATTGCATTAATTTTAGTGGTTTTGGCCCCACCCCTCAGGCCCCAGGGGGGCAGGGATCATGAAATTCACAATTTTCGTTCCCCTTCACCCATAGATGCTTTGTGCCAAATTTGGTTGAAATTGGTTCAGTGGTTGCAGAGAAGAAGCTGAAAATGTTCAAATGTTAACACACGACACACGACACACAACACACGACACACGACGGACGACGACGGACGAAAACGGATAGCAATAGGTCACCTGAGTTTACTCAGGTGACCTAATAATAAACCGATTAATCAGAATTTTAAAAATGCAATCGATTGCTTGGATTATGTCAGCAATCGACTGATTTTCGATTATAATCGATGATTGGAACACCACTAGATATACTTTAACTGTTTTATTATACTGATACAAATTTAAATTTTAAAGATCACTGTTTAAAAAAATTTTCATTTACAAATTAACAAATCATTATTTGTCGCAAATACCAAATTAAACATTA
>NW_026925328.1:0-25561 GCF_032062105.1 Saccostrea cuccullata | reverse complement strand
GGTATAAAACTATTCTTTAACGCATACATTCTGCCTTCTTTAAATTGTCTAACTATTTGGGATAATGCACCAAAGGCTAGCATTGACAGAGTTTTTTAAATTGCAATAAAAGGTACCCCAGATAATATTGTCATTGGTCAATTGCAAAATTATTTTGTTAAAAAAGATTCTGATTGTACACACAAGTACTCTAATGTCGACATAAAACAGATGCTTGAGTTTCTGCTTGACAATATATAACTATGTTGTTTTTGGAAGCCACATGTTCCAACAATCTATTGGAAATTCAACTCTATGATAAACTTGATGACTTCAACTTTTCTATCGTCAGCCTCCCTTACTTATGCAGCAATATACATTCATCACCTGCATAAGGAGTTTATGTATCTCAGTTGATTCGATACGCTAGATCATGCTCTATAAATAAACAATTTCTAAAACGATTATTGACAAACAAGAATATCAGCAGTCTCGTCATCATTTCGTAAGTTCTATGTTAGGTACAATGACGTTGTCTGCAAATACAATTTATTATTGAATCAAATGCTGATTGACATTTTTCATACTAATTGATAGTCTATTATTTATGCACTGAATTGGAGACGGATTTTTACGTTATTTTCCGATCAAAACAAGGAACACACGGCGGGTGTGATCGGTCGCAGGGAATGCTCACTCCTCGATGGCAACTGATCCCATCTCTGATCTTTTGGAGGTCCGTGTTTGCTCTGGTTCTCTTTTGTATTGTTTTATGGTCTTTTGATCTTGAATTCTGTTCGTTTTCTTCATATTTTTCATATGGTTTTTTATGCCCCTTCACTACCATTATGTGGAAAACTTGGATGGCTGATCATACATTAGTTGATTGATTTTCATAAAATGTATTACTGCACAAAACACTTCATGGTATAGCACCTAAGTAATCAAGAGACTCTTTTTAATATTTTGCTTCTAATAGTAATCTTCTACGATCTGAAACCAACTACATGTATGTACTTCATCTACTGAAGTATCGAAGTTATTAATTTAAAAACTCGTTATTCCGATATTGATTTATGGAGAAAAAAATGTTTTTCCCCAACTGTTCACACATTTTTTAAGAATGTAGAAAAATTTATCATAACGTGTCCGCAACTAAAAGTAATATAATCCCATGTCATAAAATTTTACATGTACATGAATTTGCATTTTTTACGTCATATTTTATTATCTATTATTGACAATGTCATTTCTCCCAAATACTAGTGTGAAAGAAATTATATTTTGATGCATAATAACTTTAATTGCTATTCATATCCCTCTGAATTGCAAAAATATTTCGTAAATAACAAAATCTATCCCATAGCTTCCAAAAATCCCGCTACATTTCGCACAATTATTCTTATATCTTTAAAAAAAACTAATAGAGGCTAGTACGCTTTTTTTAGGAATATAATTTTGTTTACTACTCTATACCTTGCAAAACTTCTACCAATTATTTTGCTTTTACCTATCATTAAACTAAGTATTAATATTGCATATAGTTTAGTGTAACATTGAAAATTACATCCCAAGAAAAATCATTGTCAAACGAGGTGCAGCATAAATTCTGTACAGTCAAAATTTTTTGGAATATCACTCGTCGACATGCAATGTTGACTTTTGCTACGCTGGAAGGCGTTGCTTCATTATTCAGCGGGTAAAAGTGTTATTCAACAAATGTGTCTCGAACAATTAGATTCAACCAATTAACATGAAAGTATTATAAATATAAAAGGTATATTGTTACTATTTGAATATTTGTTCCGTTATTTAATATAGGTAAGTTATGAGTCTTAAACTACATATTAATAGCAGGTGTTCTCTTCTTCAATTTCCAGCACTATCGTTTTTGTTTTATTTTAACGAATAAAAACCCAAGTTGAATCTAAATCTATATCTGATGTAGTTGGACAACAGGACAAAGTAAGTCACCAAAGTAAGTCACCATTTCTTGCATTTCTTAGACTTTGGTTTTGTTATCTTAAATATTCAAAATTCAAGAAATTAAAAAAATGCTTTCATTGCAGGTGTAGAAATGAAACCGTAATTTAAGAGATCAAGGCAAATTAAGGCAATAAAGAACAATTCACACTTTGATTGTGTGGTAGTATATGCTGTTAGAGTAATTTGCTCTAAAATAAAACAAAGTGAAATCTTAACTTAATCCAAGCAATACTTATATTTTCACAAACCAAGATAAATAAATTGAACATTTTATTTGCATATATTTTAACATTCAACAAGGCAGCAGTGATTATAGTACTATTATCTTTAAATATTTGCCCAGGGAATGCTTCTGTAGATTGATTGTTGTTTTAACATTTAAGAATTTTCACTCATACAGAAACTTCACGTATATATACCACTAAAGTGCTAAACTACACTATTATACCACAATTTCTTGAGGTACGGAATTGATAATCAGTAAGAAAAACATATTAGTGAATATATATATATATGGTGTAAGGGGGGCAATAACTGTTTGTTATCTTCAACTTTAATATCTCAAAATAGATCCTTGGACTAGTCTATACTGGAATATTATAAATGAATTTAGGGTAGCCATTTAATTCATTTCTTTGTTATACCATTGTGTATTTTTTTCAACCGGTACAATATGACATCCTTCGATCAACTTTAATTTTGCTACCTGTTCGTTCATAAACTACTTTTCATTCTCGAAGCGTTCGAATTGCAAGCTACTTAATATGCTGATATATGATATGATGATTACACAAATTCGTCAATTAATTATTACAAAATTGAAAACCAGAGTTGCACAAACATTTTTAATAAGTCTTTAGGGAGCATGTGCGCCTAGCCTTGCAAGGTTCTTTTTAGCCCTAATTGTTATTTTGGGGTCCACAATTTTTTTTTCACTTCGTGAAATTGTTCTCATTTTTTAAAAATTGTTTTTATCTTTGAGTCGAATACCTTACTGTCCACAGTCTTTAATGAATAACATAACATAAACAGCGTTGTTTTTTTTTTTTTTTTTTTTGAGAATTCTTAAAGTTAAGTAAATCAAGTGCCTAGAAAACAATTTTAGGTAGGAAAACAGCAAATTATATATGAGAGTTATTTTTTAATAGAAGCATGGTCAGGTTTTGGAAATGTTCGAGTAAAATTTCTTACCTGCCATGTGGATATGGTTGCAAACAGACAAAGTGATTAGAAGGCGAATGATTATTTGCAGCCCTGAGTTAAAAATCAGAAAAACTTTCTTGTTTTGCTTATGTTTTCTTTACTTTCTGCACACTGTTTACGTGAGGGTAATAAAACATTTTAGTCACTTTAGAATTAAAATCTTTTTTGCATTTTATTTTAACAAGTACAAATTAAACTATTTCAGGTCATTAAAAGATGAGTACGTCATTTATACCACTTTACCTACTCTCTTGCATAGCTGTCACTGGGGCACTTCGTGAAACAACATCAGACCACAAATTGTTGGCTAAACGAGGCTCTGTCAACCAGCAATGTATGTCATTACAGTTTCAGTTCAATTAAAAAACGTTCAAATAACATTTCATTTAGAGAAAACCTTCAATTCTTTCAGTGGATAAATTACTTCTGAAATTACTACGAGATTTGCTTTTCCCTTGATAAAAACTGGTTCAGTTGACATTTCAAAGTAAGTATTGGTTTGTTGTGCAGTTGGACGAATTATTAGCTTTCAAAAGTATCACAGTATATTCTGTATCCATAATCCTAATCCAATATCTAAATTACGAAAGGCTTTCAAAAAATGTCAATAAAGTCAGTCATTTTCAGTTTACATATAAAGAACATAAACGTGACCAAAACGAATCTCCAATTTATGAATAAAAATCCTCGGACTCTGCGATGGTCCCTTAAAGGAGCTGGACTCGATGTGGGCTTCAAGGTCCACAAGTGGTAAGATAATTTTATAAATGTTGTAAATTAGACTTAAATTTCGATTTTGAAAATAAATATACAACAAAAATACAAAGTAGTAAATTTATCACAATGATTTTTTTTTTTAAAAAATCAGCATTTGCTACTTTCACCTACATTGTACACTTTTGATTCTTTTTTTCAGGTCAATTAGTAGGGATGTCATTCTTGGCGCACGACATCTTGGATTTAGAGTTGATATCACGAAAGGTAATAATATGCAAGTCTGAAGTGCAGACAAAGGAGCACGAACACTATGAACCAATAATCAGGATAATGCTGTGGTCATAAACTGGTAGAAATGCATGTAAAAACGATGTATACGTTAAAACAGTACAACCCTAAGGTATTTAATACCTAAAAGAGAATGAATTGTATGTCCTTATTTTTTTACTTGTATAGGATCAGGAAAGCACATTTTACTATTAATTTGCTTTTTTAAAGTATCAAATTAATACAAAGGCAACATTCCGTAATTTTGAAAATGTTGACGCTTCAAACTCAGAAACAAATTTATTTAAACCTATGTTAATATATTTGGGGTGGGGTGCTTCCTTGTAATCAAGCAAAGAGGTAGATCTGCGTAACTGTGTAACAAATCAAAGATTACATATTTGAGTATTTTTAGATGAAAGAAGTGGTTCCATAAAAACATCTGATTGCGAGAGTCACAAGCCTTCAATTACAGCAAGAATTATCCGGAAACCCTTCATTGATCTTATTGCTTGGATATTTAATCCTCTCCTGTCCATGGTTGAACATAAAGTGGAAAAGGAATGGCTGGTCCAAATAGTATTGTAAGTATTGTTCAATCTTGATTTTTTTTTCTGCTTTATACTTTATACTGGTTATGAAAAAGAAAGAAAAAATCATTAAGTTAGAAAAAAATGCTCGTTAGAGATACAAATTAGCTTACATTTATTTTTGCGCCGCAATCGGTATAGTTAGCTATGCATAACCACCAAATTATGCTTTATGGTAAAATACTGGTAGCTTAATTCTCAATGCCTCAAGTACTACTTTCTGATGGATGAGTACGTGATGATATGACGTTCTAATTGTCTAATCTTAGATATGTTCAGTAAGTAGGTAATTGTTTAAAATGAATGAATATTAGAATTATGTTTTGTTTCTTCTTTTTTACTTATAGATTTGCAGAGAGGTGAAAAAATTAATCAAGAAAAAAGAAAGTGATATTAAAACTCTATTTGATGAATACCAAGGTAAGCGTTTAATCTAACGTACTGTTGCCTATTCCAAAATTATGAGGTGCTCACCATCAGCTTTATAAACTTTTTTAGAAGCTGCTAAAATAGAAAACACCAACTTTATAAGATCTATTATACATGTGAACCAATCAGATAGCTGGCAGAAGTTGAGAGAAATAATAAAATTGATAATCAAAAAAGACATATTGGTCGTCATTCTTTTAAGTTAAATTATGAAGATAACGAACAATAGCCATTGAAAAAATACAAAATAAGAGTAGAACAAACCTCTGAAAACATCAGAGATGGGATCTGGTGCCATAAAGGAGTAAGCATCCCCTGTCGACCAGTCAAACCCCCTGTGTGCTCCTTGCGATAAAAGGTAGACAATTCAATGAAAAAATCTCAATCATAGATAGAGGAATTCTTAACTTATGACCGAAAAATCGCGGGTTGAACAAACGTAAACTGTCACAAAGTACGAGGGGTGATCAAAAAGTTCGCAAACTAATTTAATAACTTCCATACAAGAAACAATATTTGGTTTTAATGTTAATTATATTTTTAATTAATCCTCCTCGATTTTAATGCACATTAACCACCGTTCTGCGCATGCGCGAATCACGTGATATTGGCGGTCACGTGACCCCCTCCGTAACGCTCTGTCACAAAAGTTAAAAGATTTTTCCGAGTTTTATATTTCTTTCCATGTGAGTTAATTTTTATGACAAGAACAGTGAATTTGTCAGAAATGATTATATCTCAGCAACAGAATGGGTGGATAATAACATCCTTTCCAAAAATTAGCATGACGACCATTAAAACACAGATCTTCTGTGTCAGAAGACTCCTTTATTCAAGGTGGATAGAGAATGGGTGCATCCTTTTTATCATATCTAATATGTTTAAAATCTAAAGTAAACGATATCTTAGGTATTCAATACTTATATCATTGTTCAAATATTCAACTGTTTTTCAAAGTGCTAATTGGAGGTCTTTGATAGCAAATTGCTTAATCAAAAATACATATCTTTTCAAACTTGCTTTCACTGGGCAAGATGAAAAGTATCATTTTTAACCATCAGCCTTCCTTCACTAAAACGATTAATCCAATCATTAATTGAATTTATAGGAACTCATTTATCTCAATAAACTGTGTACAAATTATTAAATGATACTGTAGAGGGATTTCTAAGATATTACAATAAATTGTACAGTCGTTTGTTGAACGAGTGCGACTGAGACAACCATTTTTCGTCGCAATTGACCTAAATAGTGACGTCATTTTCACATTGTGACGTCACAAACAAGGAGAGAAACTTTATTCAGCATATGCTATTTATAGACCTTGTGTATGGCTATGTGTGTACCGAATTTCATTCTAATCTGAATTGTGGTTTTGTAGATATAGAGATAGTTTGCGAACTTTTTGATCACCCCTTGTATGTTATATCGTATAGCTTAAATTGAAATTAGCTTCATTCTTTAATTATTATTTTTCTTTATTGTTGCCAGCTATTTAAATGGCTCAAAATAGATCACATGATCAAGTATAAAAAGTGTTATAGGCTGTTTGTTTTTATTTTATGCTTCTAAAAAAATTAAAACCCATTGTTTCTTAGATTTATATGATATATTCGGCACAATCCCTAAATATATAGACACAAGAGAATGCATTTCGACTAAGCACGAAAGGCTATATTTGTATAATTAATGTCTCCCTTCTGGTTTGAAAATGTTTTAATGTTAAAAGAATCCGATACAAAAAAATATTCAGTTCTTCAATTCTAAGTTAAAAAGTATGTTGTTTTTATAATATTTGAGATTCACGGCCAATGATTTATATTTTCTTGACATCATAATGAAATAAAAAAAGATAATGGACAATGAATGATCTAAAACAGTCCATAAAGATAAAAAATATCCATGAACAGGACATACACTGTAAAACACAGTGCGCAGGAAATTCCATTTTATTATGTATAGGTAGACATTATGTTTTCAACTATAAATAATATGAAACATAGTATCAAGTATTAGAGAATTTATAAAGTTTTGCAAAATCCATAGTCCCAATCTTCATGGTTTAAAAAGCAGTTTTTTTAATGAAGCTGAATTTGTGCAAAATTGTATGCGTGAAAAGAAGAAAGCATTACTGTGGCCTTTAACTCGACATTTAGATATATCGACGACATATTGTAAGTTAACAATGGTAATTTCCATTCCTATGTCGATACGATATATCCTGGTGAGCTTGGGATAAAAGATACCACAGAGTCTGACACATCTGTTTCATACTTGGATATTTTACTTGGAAAAGACGTTAATGGTAACCTAACAACCAAATTATATGATAAACGTAATGATTTTAACTTTTCTATCGTCAGGTTCCCTTACTTATGCAGCAATATACCTGCTTCACCTGCATACGAAGTTAATAAATCTCAGTTGATTCGATATGCGAGAGCATGCTCTACGTACATGTATGAACAATTTTTAAAACGAGGTAAATTACTGACAAACAATTTGATGAAACAAGAATATCAGCAGTCTCGTTTAAAATCATCATTTCGTACGTTCTACGGTCGAATCAATGATCTAGCTGTCAGCAAATACAATCTATCATCATTGATTCCGAAGCTGACTGACGTTTTTCATACTAATTGTTCGCCCATAATTTATATACTGAATTGACGACGGATTTTCCCTTTAATTCCCGATCATGACAAGGAGCACACGGCGGGTGTGACCTGTCAGCAGGGGATACTCACTCCTCCATGGCACCTGATCCCACCTCTGATGTTTTGGAGGTCCGTGTTTGCTCTGCTCCTATTTTGTAATATTTATGGATTTTGATATTGAATACTGTTCGTTATGTCTATAGACATGGCTTAATAACATAAATTATTCCATATTATTATCACCAACAACATACAACAATAAACAACAAACTGCTAGGTTATAAATTTGCAAGATGAAAGAATGTTTTGTATAGAAATCAAATAACTTTTATTTGTAAAATTGTGCTGCACTTTTGACGTTAAATACAGGCCGATTCTGTTATGTTTTGGCACACAAGTAGACTACACTAAGATACATAATTCTGTATATCGGTTTTTGATTTCGATGGTGTTGCCATGTGTTTTCTGCTCCTATTTTGTAATATTTATGGATTTTGATATTGAATACTGTGTATCGTTATTTAAAACATGGCTTAAAACATAAATTATCCATATTATTTCACCAACAACATCAACAATATAACTTGGCAAACTACTAGATTACAAATTTGCAAGATGAAAGAATGTTTTGTATAAAAATAGAAATCAAATAACTTTTATTTTAATCTGATGAAAAGATAATATATATGTGCTGCACTTATATTTAAATACAGGCACGATTAAATATGTTATTGATAGATTTGAATGTTGTTTTTTATTTAAAATGTTCTTAACTGTGATTTTATTTTTTAAAAAGCAATTTCCAGGATATATAAAACCAGTAGAGCTTCACACACTTTTCGACAAAAACATCATATACACACTGAAAATGATTACATGATTACCCATGTAACATTTTTCCATGTCTCTTTTATTGATATCTTGAAATAATATATATTTATTATATTTACTTGATTAAATATTCAAAATTTGAATAAATTGATATTAATATAACTACTTGATTTTAGGGTGATTTACTGAATACATGACGTCCATGATATTAATTCCTTGTATGGTGGAATCAAATTGTGTTTGTAGAAATAAAATCTTAAGAAATAAATGTTGCATTATAATTGCATTTATAATATAAAATAATCGTACCGAAGACTCATGTGGCAACAGCTATATAAGTATCTGTTACTAGTCGTATTACTTCACAAAGCAATTCCCCTACAAGGATAAGATATTGCCAACCCGTCCTCCACAATAATTAAATACACTGCATGATATATCTTAATATGGTAACGTTGGACCCAAGTCAAAATTCATTCGATGTTTTACGGTCTTGCTTTTTTCGTATAGGCACCAATTAGATTGGTTCTTTTATTACTTGATATAAGAAGTTAACAGAAAAAAACAATAACGTGTTGACTGAGGGCCCTTGGTGTTGTGGGGATGTGTAAAGCTGTTTACATTAAAAAAAAACACAACTCTTAAAGCAATTAACATAATATTATTGATACTGTTGTGAGGTGTGTTGTATTTGTGTTGTTTCATCATGTCTATTATTAGTAACATTAAGTTTTTTGAACATTCCAGAGTGGTCAACATGTTCGGTCATTGTTTCTAGAACATTCCTGAACTTTGTGTATGTCCAGAACTTTCCAGTAATATCATGTACTTACAATTTCTAGAATATTCTAGATTTATAATACTGTATAAATACCTTGTCAATTCGATGCATAAAAGATTGTCGTATAAGCATCATTGAGGTATTACTGGGATATAATTTCACTGGGACATTGTGTGCAGCAACGGACACTCTGATGTATGTATTTTTAGATTTTTGCTAAGTTTGTACTTAATGATTTGTATATTACTGTAAATAAATTATTGTTAAGTTTAAACTGTGTGATTGATCTTTGCTGGCATTTAGGGTTATTCTGACCCATAACAGAATTGGGGGCTCGTCCGGGATAAAGAATTTCTTGCACTTTTGCAGTTTATTGTCAAAATTTTGTTTATTGAATTATTAAATTTGACTATAAGCCAGCAAAAATCAACATGGTATTTTCGGTCACAGACTTTCTTAGTTCACCAAGTGTTCAGGTTTTTGATACGTTAAAAAAGGATGACTTGATCGCGTTAGGTTTGCATCTTGGGTTAGAGGTTAAATCTTCACAGAGAAAGCAAGACATTAGAATAAAGGTTGCAAACAAACTAGTTGAAGAAAACATCTTTGGAAAATATGATCTTCCAGATTATACACTTAAATCAGAATCTTATAATATGTCAGAATTTCAGTATCAAGTAGAGTTGGAAAAAATGAGATTTGAAGAACGAGAGCGTGAACGGAAATTTGAATTAGACAAATTAGAAAGAGAAAGAGAAGAGCGAGAAAGAGAAAGACAAGAGCGAGAAAGAGAGCGTGAAATGAACTTTGAATTAGAGAAATTAAAATTACAGAACCAACCAGGACCGTCAGTTGTCAAAACTGAATTTGACGCAGCAAAAAATATCAGATTAGTTCCAAAATTTCAAGAAAAATCTGTAGACAAATATTTTCCCCAATTCGAAAAAGTCGCAGAGAATCTTAAATGGCCACGAAATGTTTGGTCAACGATGTTACAAAGTGTACTGGTTGGCAAAGCAGCTGAGGTATACTCTGCACTAGGGGTAGCTGAAAGTTTAGACTATGAGAAGGTCAAAGCAGCAATATTAAAAGCATATGAATTAGTACCTGAAGCGTATAGACAAAAGTTCAGAAAGTATAGAAAGTTTGATAATCAAACATTTGTTGAATTTTCACGAGAGAAAGAAGATTTATTCGATCACTGGTTTAGATCTAAGAAACTTGATAAAACTTTTGCTAATTTGCGCCAAGTCATCCTGGTAGAAGAGTTTAAGGAATGTGTTCCTCAAGATTTGAAAACACATTTAGAAGATAAGAATGTGAAAACTCTTGAAGAGGCAGCAGTCATATCTGATACTTATGCTCTGTCTCATAAAAAGAATTTTGTATCAAGATCTCAGACTAGCAGTAATTCTACCAATTCAGACACATATAAAAAGAGTGGTTCAGGGTCTCAGTCTTTCACAAGTTCCCAGTCTCCATCCCAAGGTGGTTCTAAGTCCGGTCCAGGACGTTTTGAAGGATCCTCTGGAATAGGGTCGCTTCCTACTTGTAGTTGTTGTAAGAAAAAAGGTCATCTGATCAGTGAATGCTTTAAACTTAAGAGAAAAAATGACTTTGATAAAACTCAACCACATGCTTGTGCGGCAGTTAGAGGTGATAGAGAAGCCTTAGTTTCGATTTGTTCTGACACTCCTGATGTCCAGGGTTCACAGTCCAGTTCTATTGATTCTATGGAGGATTATAAGCCCTTTATGTCTCAGGGATTTGTTTCACTCGGTGACTCTAGCGAAATAAAACCTGTCCAGATTTTGAGAGATACTGGTGCTGCACAGACGTTATTGTTAGAGGGCGTGCTTCCTTTGTCTGAGCAGACTTCTACTGGTGGGTCAGTTTTATTACAGGGTGTGGAGCTAGGCGTCATTGATGTTCCCCTGCATAGAATTAGTTTGAAGTCAGATTTAGTTACTGGACCTGTTATCGTAGGTGTTCGACCTACTCTTCCCGTTCCAGGCATTTCTTTGTTGTTAGGCAACGATTTAGCTGGTGGGAAGGTTGTACCTGATCCTATAGTTTGTGAGAAAATCACTTCCAATGTCATGTGCGATGATGAAGATGATGACATTTATCCAGCCTGTGCTGTTACTAGAGCGATGGCCAGAAGACGAGAAATGGAGGCAGACCATACTCAAGCCTTTGACGAGACAGATTCCTCTGTTGATATTGATTTGAATGACACTTTCTTATCTGACCTTGATGGCACTCAAACAAGCATGGAACCACACAATATCAAGAAGCAAGAGAAGAAAGAACTTTTACCAAAATTTGGTGGTGAGGATGATGAGTTGCATCCACTAGTTAACCAAGGCAAGGACATCCTCAGCCGAGAACGTTTACTCTCTGAACAACATAAAGACCCAGATATCCTTCAACTTAGTAAGAGGGCACTTCCACCAGAAGAGGCTACTAAAGTTGGAGAATGCTTCTATATAAAAGATGGCATCCTTATGCGAAAATGGCGACCACCTGACGCTTCTCCAGATGAAGTGTGGCGTGTTGTTCACCAGATAGTGGTCCCAGCTGCTTATCGTCGAGATGTGATGAGTTTAGCTCACGATACACCTATGGCAGGTCATTTAGGTGTCAATAAGACTTATAATAGGATTTTGAGTCATTTTTATTGGCCTAAGCTAAGGAAGGATGTTTCTGAGTTTTGTAAGTCGTGTCATGTCTGTCAGATGGTAGGTAAACCGAATCAGAAGATACCATCCGCCCCTCTCCAACCAATTCCAGCTTTTGAAGAACCGTTTAGTCGAGTGTTGGTGGATTGTGTAGGACCTTTGCCTAGGACCAGATCTGGGAACCAGTATTTACTTACCATTATGTGTACATCCACTCGATTCCCTGAAGCCATACCTCTTAGGAATATAAAGGCAAAGAGCATAGTTAAGGCCCTAACCAAGTTCTTCAGTTTTGTAGGAGCACCAAAGGCAATTCAGTCGGATCAAGGCTCAAATTTTATGTCGGGGTTGTTCCAGCAAGTCATGCATGAGTTGGGTATAAGGCAATATAGATCAACTGCTTATCATCCTGAGTCCCAGGGGGCGCTAGAACGTTTTCACCAGACCTTAAAAACAATGCTGAAGACCTATTGTTACCAGTATGAGAAAGACTGGGATGATGGGGTTCATCTTGTACTATTTGCTGCACAGAAGCAGTCCAGGAGTCTCTTGGGTTCAGTCCTTTTGAATTGGTGTTTGGTCATACAGTTAGAGGTCCTTTGAAATTGTTGAAGGAAAAGTGGCTGACTGAGACTAGTGATCTTAATCTTTTAGATTATGTGTCTGATTTCAAAGAAAAACTTTACAATGCTTGTAAATTAGCACAAGAAAATTTGAAGAATTCTCAGATGAAAATGAAAATGTGGTATGACAAAGATGCCAGAAATAGGGTGTTTAAGCCAGGTGATAAGGTTCTTGTATTTTTACCTATTCCTGGTCATCCTTTACAGGCCAGATTTCATGGCCCTTATGAAATTGAAAGCAAGATTAGTGATGTAAACTATGTAGTTAAGACACCAGGTCGACGTAAAGAGAAACGGGTTTGTCACATTAACATGTTAAAAGAGTATTTTGAAAGGTGTGACCGAAATTCTGTAAAACCAGTTTCCACTTTAGCCAACGCTAAGACTGTTCAAAATTGTATTGAGAGTGATACGAGTGTAGAGATGAATGAGAAAGATTGTAATCAGAGTGTCCGCTTGAAAAAACTCAGAAATTTTGGCGGATTTTGATGCCAAACTTGGACATTTGAACATTCACCAAAAAGAACAAGTTAAAAACTTGATGAATGAGTATCATCAAATCTTCTCGGATGTTCCAAAGAAAACTAATGCAGCTTGTCATGATGTTATAGTTGGCGACGCTCTGCCTATCAAACAACATCCGTACCGTCTGAATCCAATAAAATTGCAGTACCTAAGAAGGGAAGTGCAGTACATGTTGGACAATGACATTGTTGAACCTAGTAAAAGTGATTGGAGCTCACCGTGTATTCTTGTACCAAAACAGGACGGTTCGTACCGATTATGTACAGACTTCTGTTACCAAAACTGATTCATATCCAATACCTAGAATTGATGACTGTATTGACAGCATTGGAAAAGCCAAATTTGTCAGTAAATTTGACCTGTTGAAAGGCTACTGGCAAGTGCCGTTAACAGAAAGAGCAAAAGAAATATCTGCTTTTGCTACACCAGATGGACTTTACCAGTATAAAGTAATGCCTTTTGGCATGAAAAACGCACCGGCTACATTCCAAAGGATGATTCACTCCCTTCTTCAAGACCTTGAGGGATGCGAGGCCTACATTGATGATGTCATCATATACAGTGACACATGGGACGAACATCTCCGAATCATGCGTGCTTTATTTGACATTTTAGCTAAAGCAAACTTAACTGTGAACCTTGAGAAGAGCGAATTTTGTCATGCCTATGTAGAGTATTTAGGTCATAAAGTAGGTCAAGGTTATGTTACACCCATAATGGCTAAAGTGGAAGCTATTGCAAAGTTCCCGATTCCTACAAACAAGAAAGAGTTAATGAGGTTTTTGGGCATGGCTGGGTTTTACAGAAAATTTTGTCCAAATTTTTCCTCAGTAGTTAGTCCACTTACAAATCTTTTACAAAAGAGGGTTAACTTTGAATGGACAAAGGACTGTGAAAAATCCTTTCATAAAATCAAATCTGTCCTTATGAGCAACCCAGTTCTGTCAACTCCAGATTTTTCTAAGCAATTTAAGCTTACTGTTGATGCTAGTGATGTTGGAATCGGGGCAGCTTTGTTTCAAGAACATAGTGATAATGTAGATAGAGTTGTTTCTTATTTTTCAAAGAAACTTACAAAATGTCAACAAAACTATTCCACCATTGAAAAGGAATGCCTTGCTTTGTTGTTAGCCTTACAGCATTTTGATGTTTATTTGAATGTTACTTTGCATCCAATTCTTGTATATACGGATCACAACCCCCTGACATTTTTGCATAAATTGTCAAACAAGAATCAAAGACTGACTAGATGGAGTTTGCTGTTACAAGAATACAACATAACAATTAAGCATATCAAAGGCAAAGACAATGTTATTGCAGATGCCTTGTCCAGAGTATCATAAACAAATTAGATTTTTGTATTAATGTACATATGTTTTACAATTTAAGTTTTTCATTGACATTCAAACTTTTTAAGGGGGGAGGTGTTGTGAGGTGTGTTGTATTTGTGTTGTTTCATCATGTCTATTATTAGTAACATTAAGTTTCTTGAACATTCCAGAGTGGTCAACATGTTCGGTCATTGTTTCTAGAACATTCCTGAACTTTGTGTATGTCCAGAACTTTCCAGTAATATCATGTACTTACAATTTCTAGAATATTCTAGATTTATAATACTGTATAAATACCCTGTCAATTCGATGCATAAAAGATTGTCGTATAAGCATCATTGAGGTATTACTGGGATATAATTTCACTGGGACATTGTGTGCAGCAACGGACACTCTGATGTATGTATTTTTAGATTTTTGCTAAGTTTGTACTTAATGATTTGTATATTACTGTAAATAAATTATTGTTAAGTTTAAACTGTGTGATTGATCTTTGCTGGCATTTAGGGTTATTCTGACCCATAACAATACATATTTATAAATACATTTTTTAACATGAAAGTTTTTATACAAATTTAAATTTTAGATGGAAGAAGGATATGTTTTAAAAATAAAAGGACCATTTTGTAGAGCCCCCCCCCTTCCTGAAAATGAAATTCTTTTAAAAAAGGTGCTTTACACTTAGCCATATATACTATCTTATTCCTTGAAACATGACACACAAAATGGTATATAGGTTATGACCCAGCATGTAATCCCCAGCCCTAAAACTGGAAATAGTTAAAAATCCACTGGAGAGTATGACGACTATGGAGGTGATAGACTACAAGACTAAAGGACTTTAAGGCGGTGATAGTGGCCCTCAATAACTGTCAGGTCCACTTCTACAAGGAGAAGTACCTCGTCAACGTCATCAAGACGGACGACGTCGTCACCGGGCTCAAGTTCGGACAGTTTGGCCGGGAGGAGGGAACTCCCATAATGACCCTGAAAGGTACATAGCTTTTAAGAATCAAAGCTGTGTTTGTATTAGCACGTGTAATGAGTGGGGCAAAATAACCATTTGCACTGCAAGCTCCTATGGCAACACTGTAAAAAGTTCACTCTTAAAAAAAACTCATCCTGCTTTTATTAAAATAACTTTAGATTAAAAATGTATTTACTAAAGTGTCCAATATAATAAATACAACAGTACCGAGTCAAGAGGTACATCATTAAATATTTTGATTTAGTATTAATTTTTCTCTTAATGAGACTTCACTCATCAGGCTAGCTTCTTAAAGTGTTCCATGGAATGTTAACTCTGCTTGAAAAACATAACATTCATTTTTTTTCTGTTCTGACGTCAAGTTTTGACTTTTTTGTTTGACTCTATTCCTGTAGGTGGAGGATTGATGATTAAGATTCTGAAGAGGAATGCCACGTTTGAGGAGAAGGATTTGTCTGGAGGTCCCCCCACCGCTCAGAACTCTCGCCTCAACGTCCCAAAGAAAACCAAGCTGTTTGTGGACCATACCATGAGGGAGAGAGACAGTGCTGTCAGTATATATCACTCAGAATAAAGGACCATGAGGGAGAGAGAGAGTGCTGTCTGTATGTATCACTCAGAATAAAAGACCATGAGGGAGAGAGAGAGTGCTGTCAGTATGTATCACTCAGAATAAAAGACCATGAGGGAGAGAGAGAGTGCTGTCAGTATGTATCACTCAGAATAAAAGACCATGAGGGAGAGAGAGAGCGCTCAGTAACAGGGTAAACACCAAATTTTCCCATCACATAATTTTGAGAAGATAGATTTACTATTTATAAGCAAAACAAATTATTCAAAGTCATTTTCATTTATATTCCTTATGACAAAACTTTTTTGGAGGGTACTCACATTTTTGTCATCATAACCTTGACCTTGGAGTTTGATCTACCGGTATAGAATTTAAACATTGACCATAACTTTTTAACAGTTTTTAGTAGGCTTTTCATTTTTTCATTTGTGTGTATTTCATGACAAGACCTTTCTTTGAGTACCAAAAATGTATAACTTGAATTTCTGATTTTGACCTTTTTTTGAAAAAAAAACACTTTAATTTTGGCCATAACTTTTGAACATTTGTTGGTAGGGGTTCTAAATTACATTTGTGTTGTCTATAATCCTTGTGACAAGGACTTTCTTTGGGTTTCAGCATTTTTGACTCTGATTGAGTTTAACATAAATGTACTTTTGATAAATATGCCATATGTGGCATCAATGTTTTACAAACATGTCAGTGGTTTGTCTTTTATTATCAGTAAACTTTAAGATACTTTACTTCTGGACACAGTGTTGCATATGTGTGCTTGAAATATGATTGCAATTGCTAGTTAAATTTAAGGAATTCTTTTATACTGGAAACACATTAAGACTTCTATAGTATTATCTCTTATTACATTGGTTTTATCAACCTTAATGATTTTGAATTCTTCCTTCATCTTCCATGTTTACAAATTTGAAGTATTTGTTTATTTAGTATCACATGTTGGAACACAAAGATTGAAACTGTGATATAAAATCCCATGGTCCTCCATAAAACCTAGACTAATTAGTCTATTATCAGTGAAACCAGAGGGGACTTTACCTTTCCTCTGAAGCTGTCTGTCTGTCCCACTTAAATTGGTGTTTGCACTTTTTCACTAAATGCTTGCGATATTGAGCTGATGTTTGATATGTGAGTTTATCCTGATGAGTTACATTTTCATTTTGCTTCATTGATTTTGACAGCACACTGTATTATTACAACCGTTCAATTTTAAAGGGTTTTCAGCATTTTTTCCCACATGCTTGCAAATATTGAGCCGATTTCTGGTATGTGACTTTACCTTGATGACTTATGTATCAAGTGTGCATTTTGTTCCACTTCAAATATTATTTTTGGAATTATGGCATTTTTCAATTTTAATTGGGAACTAGATTACACCTGCTGTTATGGGACTTGTATTGCTAAGGCAATACTGTGAGAGTGTTTGTTTCTTACATGTACTTAACCATCTAGGTTCTTCATTTATTGTGACAGTTTAAACTTACATAAATATTTCTCTTGTCAACATTGACATCACGTACTGTGTATCAGTTTTTATCCTGCAACTACCCCTTGCATTGACCTAATAAAGGTAACCTAATAAACCAAAGCTTTATCCGGTCACTGCCCTAATAAAGCCTCGTGCATGTATTCCGACGCTCTAAAAGCATTGTGACGTCATATATATTGCAATGTTTACGCCATGGCGTCATAGTTATCACTGCAGAGATGTGCCTAAATATGTCAAAAAATAGCTAGTTTTGGATGTTCAAATGTAAAGAATATGTTGCAGGATAAACAAAATACATGGAAACTCACAGTCTTGAAATATTAGTGATATTTGGGCTCGGGTCGAAAACGTAAGAGGGCTCGGCAAGCCTCGCCCTCTATCACGTTTTCTTACCCTCGCCCAAATATCGCTTATATTTCAAGACAGTAACCATGTATTTTAAATAAATACACCTGGGTGTCTTCAAGATTTTCATGTACTGTTTGATTGTTAGAATCTCAGTAAAAAGTTTTATCCATAGTTATACTTTTTCATTGCAAAAGTTTTATTTTTTTCACTTTCCCTTCGTGATTTTCAGCAACAAACAGATTGTCATTTGTATCTGTACAAAGTCCTATTGGATTATTTAATCCACAGTTTATGTAACGGAGGAACTGTCCATCCTGGTCTATGATGTGAACACAGTCATCGTTACGATCAGCTGTAAGGATGTGACTCTGACTGTTTGTGGTGATTCCTCGTGGATAGAATGGTAGGTTCTTTGGAGTAGGAGTATGTCCGGTGTACCTGAATCTCAGTTTCCCAGCCTGATTGACCACCACTACTACTTTAGCTCCAAAGTCAGACACACAGATATCCAGGTTCCTGTTCTCAGTTATGTAATCAGAATTAAATGAATAAAGAGGTTTATCTTGATCATCAAACTGAATGGTTTGTTTCTCTGTGGAGCCAGAGTAACAGACAACTTTTGTTTGTTTGTTATCATCACTGATCATGATAACCAGAAGGTCACCAGAGGAGGTACTGCAGACACCGCGAGGTTTCCAGTTCTGTAATCTGATCACCTCCTCTATCTTCTCATTCTTCACAATGTTCACAGTTCTATCTCTGTAATCAGTATAAACTAGATCTCCACTTTTTGTCACTGCTATGTCAGATGGTTCGTACCTTGACTTGGTTCGGATTGACTTGAGTGGTGATCCCTGATTGATGCTGTAGAGTTTCATGGTGCTGCCATTTCCACTCGCCCAGATTTCTTCATCACTCACACAGGCCACATTGTAAAGTTGTCCATACCCAGTGTCTGTGGTGGAGGCAGTCTCTGGTTCATCAAGCAGCTGTTTGACTGGAGGAGAGGATCCAGCTTCTGGTGATTTCTGTGTTGTCTTCATGCTGTAGCCATGTTTATCTGAAGTTAATGAACTTGATGATAAGATTCCAAACAGATTACTTATATCTCCTCCTTGGATTCTGCCTTGTGTAAATTTTGGTAAAGATGGAAGAATTTTTTCAGGTAGATTTTTATATCTTTCTATATTAACAGATTTTAAATTAAAAAGCTTTGAAACTTCATTAGACTCTACAACAGTACAGGATGTATTGATTTCATCCTTGATGCCAGACATTGTCTTGTTTATTTCATCCAGTTGTTTCTGTAGAGTTTGTAACTGTGTGTTTTTCATCTCATCAACTTCAGCTTTAAGTTTCTGGACAAGTTTGTCAATTTCTCTGTGCCAGTCCTCTCCATGTTTTGTTATGGCTGTTGAGAGATCTCCATATTCTTTTTCTAACTGACTCATTCTGTTTTGTACATCAGAGGCAATGTCCTGGTAGGTGGGATAAATTGTCTCACGTAATTCACTTTGTTCTTTGATAATTTTATCCTTTTTTTCATTTACAACATTTAAGATGTCAGAAAATTTATGACCCAGATGTTGATCAGAAGTAAGGCACTCTGAACAAACAGAAAGTTCACATTGTTTACAGTACAATATACATTGATTGTAATGCAAAATACATGAAGGGTAGAGAGGGGTGGATTTCCTGGCCTGAAATTTGACGACTTTGTGGTCCTTGGATTCATCAGAAATCATGTGTTCTCCTACACAAGCTGTACACAGGTTGACAAGACATGTATCACAGTGCATCTGTACCACAGCGGTCTCACACAGGTCACATCGCATCACATCCTGGGCACTGGTACGAGGGTCCATGATTTAATAAACCTAGCATGGAAAAAAAAGGCATTTCATAAAACATTTTGATATCACTTCAATAAAATAAACAGTGCCAAAAAAAATTACCAGTGATCAATAATTTCTCATTTCTCAGGCATTGCTGCATCAGGACAAAATCTACCGCATGAATCATTGAAAAGGGAAATGACTCAAATTTCTAGTTTTCAAAGTTAAAAAAAATTTAATTACATGTATTCACCTTTTCACAGGTGCTTAGATATATTTTCTTATAAGTAAACAATATATTTCTTGTTAATTTATAGTATTTAATGCATTAAATTTAAAATAAATGTTTGGAATAAAAATTGTAAATCTTGAATACATATTTTATTTAATGAGAACAAAAATTTAGAATAAGTTGATATCATCAATGTTGCCTGCATGGCGCAGTGGTTATAACGTCTTACTCCAGAGTTGCAAAGTAACGAGTAAACCCTTACATCGCGGGTTCAAATTTCACTGTGAGACGTGGAGACCGCTCCTTTGGATGAGACTGCATATAAAGAGCTTTATTCGGTAATAATCAATATTTGCCCCCCAAATCAAACTTTGATGGAGATATATTTAATGAAGTTCGTAAACAGGGGAGTATATGCTGACTTCAAAGCACTGAATATTTTCATAAGTAATGACGCCATATGTACGTAATGACGTCACAAACATGACGTAAATTTCAGTTTTTTATGAATTTTACAGAAGAATGAACATATTTCGTCGATATTTTGAGTAAAAGTCAGGATCAATGTTTTGATATAATGTGTAGAATGATGATATAAATGAAATATGTTAATACTGTTCCTGAACAAACTTGCGCTCTATAAATTTTAAAGCTAAAATTGCTGAAATTTTGTTCATTTTGTCCTCTTTCTGAAAAAGGATATAAAATCGGACTGGTTTGTGACTTCATAAAAACAAAAATTGTGAATACACTGCTTTGACACTATGATATTTTCTGTAAATTTATATTTCTCATACGATTTATTTAAGTCAGCACATTTCAGGAAGATTTCATAATTTGACTTTTTGGGGGGCAAATATATGCAATATACCGCATATAGTTCTTTAACAGAGGTCCCTTGTCACAGTAGGTGCTGGCTGGCATGAAAAAGATCCCTCACTGCTCAATACGGCCCTGCATGAGTGTCGAGTTTAGGACAAAATTTGTAGCTCTCCATCGGCAAGTGGAGGCATTTCTATAAGAGTGAAAAATTCTTGAAAGGGACGTAAACAACATACAAAATCAATCAGATGAGTCTTTTTGTTTGAACGTCTGACATGAAGAAAAAGGTATAACACTACCCAAAAAAAAAAGAACTTTCCTGTCGCAAATGTATGAAGGGTGTTTAAAATTTTTGCCAAACTAATTTAATAATTTCCATTAAAAAAACCAAATCAGGTTTTAGTGTTTTCTTCTGAAAAGTAAACTTCTCTTTTTATATTACATGTATACAATATATGTATACATGCCTCTGTTCCACCCAGAGTGGAGACAGTCACATGATATATGCTCCATTATAGCATACTCTTCACATCATCTCAAAGATTTTCCAATGTCCTACCCGGCATTTTTTCTCAAATATGTTATTTTGATAATAAGAATAATCCACCATTCCAAAGTACTGAAACACAAGTCCCTGAGACAAGTCAATTTTTTTAGCTTTAAATAATCCTTCTTTATGGGTATACAATTCACATTAATATTAATTTGTAGACTAGTACATGAAGTTACAATGCATAATCATTTTTATTCAGTTTATATATTTAAAAATTATCTTATTGTTATAAACAAGATTTATCAAATAAATTCATCCATGAATATTACCTGCAGATTATAATGGCACCTGTCTTGTCAAATGCTTGTACAATGTCTATCTCTGATCTGTACAGGTATCACATGATCCACCTACCTGTGTTATCTACCTTTCTGGTATTTTACTTCCTGGTCTACTTGCACTGAGTATTTAAATTAGCACTCCTTTTCTTACTTGGCTGTATTCTTATTCATTGTTATTATAAACTACTAGTATCAAGATTACTTCTCTTAAGTACATATATTTTTTAGTTGAAAATTGATAATTAAAAGTGAACATTCAATATAATTTATTTTTAAAACTTATTAAAGTAGCCAGCTGCCTTGTTCATATAATTTACGTACTGAATTGATTAAGGAAAATTTATTAGAAGGTCATTTCCCAAGGAATATACCTGTGATGTAAGAGCTCTTATAGTTATAACTGTTCAAAAGTAACTGCCAAGGTTTTTTTTTTTAACAAGAGGGTTAAACTCTAAGGCCAAGGTCGAAAGGTCAAAAATAGTTATACCAATTGAAAGGTCTTGTCACCATGAATACACATATGAAGTATGAAAGCCCTAACCACCAACAGTTCAAAAGTTATGACAAAGTTTACTGGTTAAGGTTTGGTATTTTTTGTAAAAGAAGACCAAACTCCAAGGTCAAGAAATAATATTTGGTGGTACCAAAAAAGGGCCTTGTCACGTGGAATACAAGGTCTGTGAAATATGAAAGCCATACCCAGTCAAAAGTTATAGACAAGCTTAGTTAAAGTTTTTGTAGACAAACACAAATAGATAAACAGACAGATGTACAAAACAAAAACTCATCTACCCACAATTTCTCCATTACTGGGGCATAGTAAGACAGCACCTATGGAGAAACCTTCCTCATGTAGTACAAAATAAAGTTTCTCTAAATCATGTTTGCATCTAGAAAGGAATGTCACAGGAAAGGACTTGCTTTTAATTTTCAAAAAATCAAATATTAATTGCTTTTGAAAAACAAGATGACCATATAGTTAGTATTGTTACTTTATTAAAATAAATTCCATTTAGAGTGAAAATTCGAATTTCTTTGATCATTGAACAGTTGGGGGGGGGGGGGTTAGTTTGACATAATCTCAATGAAAAATAACAAAATTGTCTTTTGGATTGTATAAATAATTAAATATATGCATTATGTGCTACAAAATGTGATCTTTATCATCAATCTTTATCAGCCATGCACAGGACGTTCCAGAGGGACTTGTATCTACTGAGGTTGAACACACTAAGGGAGTATGCCAAGTCTCTAGATAACAGCATGAATCCCATCTCATCTGATCCCACCGAACCTCTCAAACTCAATGCTCAGGTCTGTATTGTGTTATAGTACAAGTGATCTCATCTGATTCCACCGAGCTACTCAAACTCAATGCTCAGGTCTGTATTGTATTATAGTACAAGTGACACCAAGACACTCAAACTCAATGCTCAGGTCAGTATTTGTGTTATAGTACAAGTGACACCAAGCCACTCAAACTCAATACTCAGGTCTGTATTGTGTTATAGTACAAGTGACACCAAGCCACTCAAACTCAATACTCAGGTCTGTACTGTACATAATCGTACATACATGTATTATACAGAATTGCTATTGCACTAAAGGTGCATAGATACATTGCATAGCTGCATGGTTTCAATTCTGAATGATTCCTGCAATTGTCAGGTTTTATGTCCTTAAACCACAAAAGTAGATCTATTATTTCCAAATATCCCGTATATTGAATTCGGTTCTTTAAATTATCCTTACTTTTATATTAATTATAAAGAAACATTATTCTGAGGCTAATAAAGGTATTAGTAAAATTTAATGCAAATTATTCTAAATAATAAATGCTTCTATTTGTTTGAACATGTTACTTTAAGGTCCAAGGAATCGGTTCTACCTTCAAACTAATAGTCAATCTACAGAACACGTCCCACAGTCAGCCCTCCACCAGTTTACTGATTACGTTCTTATACGACGAGAAACTGTACTCCTTCAAAAAATCCTTCATTGAGGTCTGTATTCTGCCATAATTTTAATTTAAAGCTCAGCTGTTTATTAAATTTTTTCTGGTGTAAAATTACAGTGCATGAGATGAAAATCTAAGATTTCTAAATGTCTTTCAATGTTTATCAGGTGCCTATGCTGGTCCCGACCTGAACTATGCCTTTGAGACGTTTGTTGAATGTTTGAGTGACAAAGGGGTCTCAGAAAATATCAAGGTATGGAAAATGAAATTTATAAAAATTAATAAAACAAAATATCTGTATTAAGAGCATACAGTGGTGTTACCATTCAACAGATTTAAAGGATGCTTACTTCTCAATGGCACCTGATCTCACCTTTGATGTATTAAATTGAGATGTCTGTGTTTGCTCTGCTCCTATTTTTATCATTTCAAGTCACTGGGCTTCACAATTGCTTGTTATCACCATATTTCATCATGATTACATGCCTATATATGGTATATCCATCTGTTTTAATTTTAAATGTTTATGAGACTTAATTTTAAAGTATTTCAATACCCTCAAGTTTTAGAAGTCAAACTTTTAAGTGTTTCACAAACACTTAAGAATTGTAAAAAAAAAACCTTGAACTGGCTACATTTATGACCTGTTTTGGTCAGGCATTTGTTTTGAAGGAAGGTTCGCAGGTTTCTATAATCACTGGGGTAATTAGTATGCCCTGCACTGATGTGGAACCCGTGTCTAAAGTCTGCACAAAGAACGAGGATCTCTTTGAATGAACAGTAAAGACTGCATAACATAACAGCATGTCAATAGAAATAACATTGTAACTCAGATACTGAAGACTTGCATGTAGTGTTGACAGTAACATAAGGAATACACTACATTTAGTAATATTAAGCAGAATTGGTTAAAAATTACTAAGAATTGACAATATTAATTTTTAAAAAAACATAAACAAAATTAATTAGGTACTGAGAGAATGCATGCGGATCTCTGCCAGACCTAGTATACACTGAATTCCTAGAAATAACCTTACTTTACCTAAACAGCTGTGTGTTCTAATCTATGCAAAACAAAAAGAAAATTCAACATTTTCATCCTTGAGGAAACCTTTTTTAAAGTTCTTTCTTGTTCTTGAAAGAAGAATTACATGTATTTCTGTTAATATACTTTGAATAACTTATTGGAATCTGAACTGAAATTATTGAAAAGCTGCTTAGTTACAATTTTTTGGGTTTGTTGCAATAAATTTGCTGTGTATTCAGCAAATTTTTGCATGTAGGCAGTATACATGTATTTTTGTTAGATAGCTTAGAGTTCTCCCAAAGATCGGATGATCCCCCAAGAAAATCTGAAGAAAAACACAAGTTTTTTGGGGTATTTAGTTAAGTAGGAAAAAGCATTTTTCATTGCTTTCTGTTACTAATTTAATTACACTGTATATCAAGTGTAAGACGGATCATTTGTTTGTGTGTTTGTTAGTAAATTATACTTTTTTCATTATAAAGGTTTTTTCAAAAACGAAAAAGGGCCCCAACAGGGGAAGCAGCCGCACAAATTGGTGGTTTGGAAAAAATTGGTAATAAGGTCATAATTCCCACCCAAACTTATTTAATATATTTTTTTGGTGTGTTTCATCATGAAAAAAAATTGAAAAATTAACTTTTATTCCTGAGGAAATTTTCAAAATTCTTTTATTCTGAAAAAAAATTAATAACTAAATTTGTAATTTTTATCTTATTTTATTGAGGTGCAAACAATTTTTGGGTTTTTAAAATTTTTTTTTAGATTCCTCCCGGGTATTTTTTAAAATTTTAAAGCTTTTCATTTCAAAAACGATTTTTTTTAAAAAAAACAAAAAAGAATGAAAAA
>NW_026925327.1:0-25626 GCF_032062105.1 Saccostrea cuccullata | reverse complement strand
AGATTTTAGTTGCGGCATGTTATTATGAATTTTTCTACATTTTTACGAAATGTGTGTAAATTCTGTGAAAAACGTATGTACAAAGGTAGTTTGTTCCATAAATGAACACCGGAATAATGAAAAGAATTTTTAAATTGATTTGTTCGATATTTCGGTAGATGAAGGTCATAGTTTGTTTCAGATCGTAGAGCATAACTACTAGAAGAAATAAATTCAAAATAGTCTCTTAAATAAGTAGGTGCCATACCATGAAGTGTTTTGTACAGTAATATATATTTATGAAAATCAATCAACTCGTAAATAGTCAGCCATCCAAGTTTTTCGAATAATGGTAGTGAAGGGGCATCATAAGCCACATCTAGTATAATACGGGCTGCCCTTTTTCGCAATTTAAAAACTCTACCTATGCCAGCACCTGGCGCATTACCCCAAATAGTTAGGCAATAATTCAAAGAGGGCAGAATGTATGCATTATAGAATAGTTTTCTTGTTTGTAAGGGAAGGAATTTTTTAATTTTGCGCAACGTATATAATTTATATGTCAAAGATTTACAAACTGAGTCAATATGGTGATTATAGCGCAATGAACCATCAATATGCACTCCCAGAAGTTTTTCAGATTCAACATTTTCAATTAATTTGTTTGAAGCATATAAATTTAGTTCAGGTGAATCTATTCTTGATTTTCTCTGCTGAGTTCCCATAAGCATACATTTTGTCTTATTGGTATTTAACACCATTTGATTTTTGGAACACCAATTTTCAATCTCACACAAATCAAAGTTAAGGGCATTCTCAATACCTTCTATATTTTTATGATATGTATGCAAGGTTGCATCATCGGCAAACATATCAATATCTGTTCTATTTACATGTAAAGGGAGATCATTTATATACAATAAAAATAATAGGGGACCTAAGATAGAACCTTGGGGCCCTATATATTAATGTTAAAATTTTTGAAAGAGGTTCATTTCAGCATGTTCAAAAGAGATTACAAGCCCAACAAAGAGTTGCAAAGATGTAGCATTGAAGGATAATACACCCTGAAAATTTATGCTCTGGTTACTCACATGTTATAGGTAAAGTATCAGAATAAAGGTTGTAAAGCAACCTGTTCAGTGTTCTTGATTAATGGAACTTTTTATTGTTCAAACAATAACAAATCTTACATTATCCAAATCTGAATCGGCTCTACCCTGTGCTGGTATAAAATCTGTAATTTGATAGTATCCTGACAGTAATTGAAATAACATGTGCTATATATCTAAGTAATGGACTACTGGGAATATATATCATCGAAGTTTTTTAGTTCATCAAAAGAGAGAGAGATGGAGAGAGCTTTGAATAAAGCTTACAAAAAGGCATACTTTTTAGGCGGAAGCCGCCTTTTACTTTTGCATGCTTTGTTGACCTTTCGACCTCTCAAGATGTTTGCCCCGCTTCATGGTACTCCAAACGGATGTATCTTAAACTAAGGGCATACAACCCGCTTAATTTAATCATATTTGACCCCTTCCCAATCTTTATCGTTATTATCAAATCAAAAAGCGTGTGTTATGGCGAATTTATTTTAACAATTTATTTTGATTAATGTAAAAAAGTCCAATAAAAATAATAGCCTAATAATAGAACGAATAGTTACTTTGTTACTGCTCATACGTTTCACGTTTGAGAGACGAACGAACGACAACTCTGTATGTCTAAAACATAAACAAATCGGGTTCAACATTTGATTAGCACGGGGTACCGAAGAGATCCTTAGAAATACTACGAGGGACAAAATAGTTCAAGTAGGTAATTATGTTTAAGAACTAATGACAGGTACATAGCTACTGAGGAGCTTATCTTTTCAATAATCTTGTATGAAATAGAAGAAAAGAGGTATGTAACTCCTTTTATCAATTGTGTACTACATTCGCGTAATAATCTAACATATAGACGATTCAGCGTGAAATTATTGTCAACAAACCCACGTGGAGCACAAATGATTTACAATGATTGACTGGAAGTGACAGGCCTTCTCTTCAAAATAAATAAGGTAACTCACGCTGTGTGATTATCTTTTATTGTCACCCTTATCTTTGATTGTTTTAACTTGAAAATGTCGCCTCCCTATGCAGGCATGCTTTAGACATGTTAGATATCGTAATATGATAGCTGTTATCGAACGAACTGGTACTCTATTTACCATGATTACATGCCTGGGAGAAATTATTTGAGGAATTATCATGCCGAGTTTGTGTATACATTTATATATCCTTTCTCATTTAATGTTAATACATGTATGTTGAAAGATGGGCCAAAACTGTAAAATCTGGACAGAAATAAAAACGCAAGCATAAGAACTACATTGTGTTTTGTATAGATGTGTCCCTGCTACGGAGACAGCTAACAGAAAGGGGATATAATTAAGATTGCATTGTGGATTTGCCCTGTGCCACCTCTAAATGGCAGAAGAAAACTCAACTCAGCACAACCAGAAACACTTTTCTGAGTTTTCTGAAGGTGAGTACATCAATTTATTATATTTCTAGATAAGTGGAAAAAATTTTCATAACTTATGATACATATTTTTTATAGCATAACAAATCATCTTGTTATGATGGCAAAACTGATCATGAACCGAATACTATTTTTGAAAGTATATTTTGACTTTTCTAATTTTTGTTGACTTATTTTCTTTTCATTTTTTTTTTAAATACATGCAAATACATGATTACTTATAATAGTAGGCTTTTGAAAGAGAAAAGAAATACAAAAAAATATTAGAGAAGTCAAATCAGTCAATATTTATCATGTTTAATAATCGCTTACTCGATATCTGACTTTTTCATTACATGTACAGATAATTATGAATTCCATTGGAAATAATTTTTGGTACTAAAATTAGTTATCAAATAAAACACAAATGCACAATACACCCAAAATTACAAAAGGTTGTTTTAATTGGATCTATTTGAAAAATTGCTGTGTACACATGTAGGTTATATAACTAGCAAAAGAGAGGGGACAGATGTTGTTGGTCAGGATCGCTAGTCTTATATAATTTCATTTGTTGGTTGTTTCCAGTATATTTACACTAAACTTACTATATACTCAAGTTCACTTTCCGCAGTTTTGAATCTTTTGTTATTTCTATATACCCACTTCACTCTTGAAGTGGGTATAGTGGCATTAATTTCTTTGCATGTCAGATTTCACTGAATGAATGTAGATCAAGGCGATAACGGGTGTTTTACCATTTGCATGTTTTAGTTATAATTGATAAGTTTCTGATAAAAATGTGTACCTTGTAAAAAGAAATAATATACATCCGAGTAAACGAGTAATTTTTTTTTAGTATTCAATACTTGGACCTTGGATCGAGTACCCAGTAAAGTTGACTTCCCTAGAAAATATATTAAAATAACCGGTATATCATAAAAGGTTATTTGAAGTCCTTGATTTCATTTATTGAAAATCATTTCATAATGTGAAATAATTTTTGTTAAATAAACATTGTGAGATATTCTTAATTTTTTTTCAATTATACACTTTTAGAAAATTCTGCCAAGAGACAGTTGTGAAGGGAATCGTGTAGATAATCTCCAGAAAAGAAATCACCACTGATATTGGGATGTATGTACCAATATTTTAATACAATCATCAAAGACAAATTTACCACAGGAATAAAAATAAAACTGTCTGGCATTCAAGGGCCTGCCATGGTAGAAGCTCTCCTGAAAAAATATTCCATTTATTGTGGACATCATGACACAGTGTTCATCTGTCATCAGCATTAGAGACTTGTGTGATTTGTTCTACCTGGGCCATACATGTATTGAATGAAAACAATTCATAGAACCACAAGCACATTGTAAATCTATGTAAGGTCTTCTGTGTATGTTGTATTCCTTATATAATTTGCTGTTTTGTAACAAGACTTTGTTTCATTGGTACTAAAACTTAATACCTGTACACATACAAAACCCAAAAGCAGTTGTGATATTTATTGTTTTTTATTACTCATTAGTTCTCATTTTTGTGTGAAATTTTATAATTTTCCATTTCTTGTTCCCCAAAACCATATCTTACAAATTTTATGTATTGCAACTTACATTTCAATTTTAACTTGTTATACTTGACAAAAACAAGAGGTACTGTGAGCAATGAACTGACTAAATGATACCCCCACCTACCATATGATTATAATGGAAAAGTCCATGTTTTGCTGTGGCCGGGAAACCCAAAATATGTGTCAGATCAAAAAGTAAAAGAGGAGGTGCACAATGGCAATATGTAATAAAGATTCTGTGAAGGTTTCATTAAATTTCACTCAGTGGTATAAGAGGAATTGTGGATAAGATATGAGTACCCCAAAGCGTAACAGACGGACGAACGGACAGCTAGACGTACGTACGGACGGACATACAGATTACAGTATACCCTCCCACTTTTCAAGCGGGGGTATAATAAATGTTAAAATGTTCATATTGCTATTGACGTGACTTATTCTCATGTATCCGCATCAAAACCGAGACATATTGTTTATTCTTGTTCTTTGGTTTCAATACTACAATCCATCAAAATATTTATCACCCCCCCCCCCTTAAAACATATTATGCTTCAAATATGTGTCATTAAAGTTTTGCAAACATGCTTCCGCCTATCAGTACTCTCAGTACTTTGATTTCTAGTTATTTTGTTTTAAATCGATTCTGTAGAGAATTTAATCTATGTGATTCATTGTAAATGTTGCAGTTTCCATGGAAAGGCATAAGAAGAAATATATGTTGAGTGAAATCTCTCAAGAATTTAAAGCCTTAATTTGAATTAAACTTCAGACTGTATATCTTCTGGTCATAAAAATATGGAATGTTATGATGAGAAATTTTTGTATTAGCTTGATCAAAAGCTCAATTTACCGGATGACTTTATAGAAATACACTGCCCTGACAACTTGCCATTCATCATGGAAATACATACCCATCACCCCACCCCATTCTCTGCAGTGTGTGTTCACTATTCCAATTTGTTCTATTTAAATTCAGACTCTACATTAATTGTTAGAAATTCCTAAAATACAATGTAAAAACATGAAAATGTAGTTATTCCTCAAATTTTCATTTATCCTTTCTGTTTTGTATAAAACTTAAGTTTTTAGAAGCCCAATATCTAGATCTATTTAGATTAAGAACAGGAAAGCAACAAAACCCAAAAAAGCAAAAACAAGTCTTTAACAGTTTTATATCTCACTCACCCCATTATTGACAGCAACAGTCGAAGCCCATAACTTCACATTAAGTCAGCAAAACAAATCCATAATTTAAATTAATGACCAAGTTACTCAACGCAGATTCACAATGGCTATTTTTCACCTTTAGTCAATACTCGGGTCAGCTCAATACCCTTGATCTATTGGACGGGGCAGTAGTGAGAGAATCGTAACTGACTTTGCTTCACATGAATGCACATGAAAATCAATGACTGATTTAAGCTTACTTGTGTCAACATCCAAGCTAATGTAAGAGTTTGCCAAACACGAAACACTCTTTTTCTAATTCAGCATGTTTTTTTGGAATCTGTTTGTTGCTTGGTTTATGTGCGTAGTAGAATTTTTTTTTAGACAGAGTAATGACAATTACTTTACCAGTTATTTTGTTTGTTGGAAACAACTTTGGTTTGCATATATATATTTGATGAACATTATGTATTTTTATCTTTTTAATTCATATTCGTTAATTTAAAATTCCATTTGAGTGATACAGTTTCTGTGGGTAAGAAGTGATGCATTTGCAGCATTGATTTTTGTGTGTGTTGTAATTGAGTAAGTGCTATATATAATTCATAATGTACGTGACACAACTCAGAAAAAGTGTATTGCTTGATGTTCACTTGAAATTTTCTTTATAAAAAGCCTTTAAAGGGATATTGCTAATCAAAACTATCATTTGGTATCAAATCTATCATTTGGTAATGATTTTTGTTATAAAGTTTTTTTTAATATTTTATGTTTATTTATTTAATTTTTATATACAGGTAACTCTTGATGGCTCGAACTTCGATCTCTCGATGTTCTTGATAGATCGAAGTAAGTCTCCGGTCCCGATTTTTTCCCCTATATAACTAAGCAAAGTTACTCTTGATTTCTCGAACTCTTGATCTCTCGAAACCCTTGATCCCTCGAAGTCAAAATGCAGTTCCGCTATGCATATTCTATTGAAATTTACCCTAGGTACATCGAAGTGGTAGTGTGTATACTAGTTACATAATTAGCAACTTTACCTGGACATTTAATGGCCCCAGGCAGAAGACGCGGGTCTCGTGTAACGGGATATTTATTCAGGTGACACTTATGTTGCAAGGTGATAATTGATTTATAATTAATCTTATGTTGCCTATATGCTATTAAAATAATTATCATTGACTGTATTACGATAATTTAGAAACGCAGTGTCACTGAGAAAATGTAATTGTAAGACAAAACACTTAGTAAATTTAGTTTTTATTTCGAGTTCGTGTGAAAGTTTAACGAAATATGAAAATCCAGAAACAGCCTCAGTGTCCATATGACGACTACTGTTGGACAAATACTTACAGAACTTTGTTCAATGTACGTGTTTGTAAAAATCACAATGCTATGTACCATGCGGCGCTGTAAAATGTCGTTTTCATACAACGAATGCGTAGTATGATGTCCGTATTATGAAGAATAAAAAATTAAACATAAAATGATGATGTACATTTTTAGCTTACTCAGATTAATAAATATTCATCTAAAATACGAAATCATATCGCTGTTTTATAAAAACCACATGAGAAAAGTTAGCACTGCATGAAAATCATTACATCCGGTAAGACTAATTTTAAAACCAGCCAAACAAACCCGGAAAATTCAGGACTCTTGAAAACTCCAACTCTTGATCTCTCGAAGTTTTTCCTAGGTCCCGCGGACTTCGAGTATCGAGAGTTACCTGTATAATAATGAGAACAAAATAGTAAACATTGTTTATGAATTTCTAACTGTTTTTTTTTTCCAAATTGGAAAATCAAAATCTTGAAATTGCTGTTGAACCTTAATCATTTTAAATGTACACCTTCAGAAATAAGAATTTCAGAATTTATTCCTGCAAATGCATGATGGGGGAAATATTATGTAATTTATAGCTGCATCCAAATTAAGTTGATTATATAAAGGGATACACTGGGGAAATTAAGGTTTTCACAATCATATCTTGAAATGTCAGATGCTAGTAGCCATAAATATATGGCAAAAAACTAGAGAGATTAAAGTTAGAAGGATTTTTTTAAAAAAATCCCTGGAGCTTTTACCAATGGTTTCAGTACCAAAGATAATCTTCCTGCTTATTGTCTATGTGGGTGTTTTCTAGCTTCCAAACTCCATATTTTCTTTTTGCTTGATGCATACTTAAGTATCCATGTTATATATAAGGTATTTTTACAAATAAATAGAAAAAGATGGAGGTAGTGTATAAATCATGTAGCATTTTCAGAAACCCATGGCCAATTTTTGCATTGTCTTAAGAGTCATTAAAGGTGTGTGAGATTGATTGTGATAGTCTGATGATAAACATGTACTAGATGCAAGTATGTAAATGTGTGACAGGATATATGTAAGCCTCTTTATACAAAAAAATCCATGTGATAAAGACATGTTATAGTTTATAAATAAACATGGCTAAGAGATACCCCAGTACTAAAAATTGTCTTTGAAACATTTCTAAGGTTTATAAATTTAAACATTTTCCTGGCCATTTTCTGGAGCATTTTCACAATCACAGTAGTCACTTTAAAGAGCTGCAATCCAGACCATTATGAATGGCCCTAAAGCCCCTATGTAGCATAAATACAACGTAATAAACGGTTCTTTTTTGCATAGATTTGTTAAGAAATGATTTTGTGCTTTGAATTTACAACGTAATAAGAGTTCTATCTCATAAAACCATCACTGGTAATAGCGGGATTCTAATGTACCAGCAACAAGAACTGCAACCTACTTTTTATACGCCCGTCTTAAGACGGGACGTATTATGTTATAGGCTTCGTGTCCGTCTGTCTGTTAGCTTTTTCGTTTCCGGCTCATAACTTTAATACTACTAGGCCTAGGATTATCAAACTTTGTCATCTGATGCATCTTGGGTAGAAGGTGTGTCGCGCACAAAAAGTAGGTCGCTCTGACCTTTAATTAAGAAGTTATAGCCAAATATGGAAAAAATCCTTTCCGGCCCATAACTAGAAAACCCTAAGACCTACAATCATCAAACTTGGCCAGTTTATGCATCGTAGGTAGAAGGTGTGTCGCGACCTATGTTAAGGTCACTGTGACCTTTAATTTAAGTGAATTTTTTTTAAAAAATGTGTCTTTTTACTATTCATTTACACATCCCAAATAATGTAAGAGTATTGCACTGTTCTTATTAAAAAAGTGTTAAATCAAGAAAATACTTATTTTTTTTAAGCATATACTTGACAGCAATCTATAACAAATATAATGTATGTCAGAGAAATCCTACCTCTCCCATGAGTAATTATCAAGCACTGGTCAAGAAGAATTTTGATAACAGAAAATTGCATGTCAAATTAGAGAGAAATTAATGGGTTTTGAGTGCGAGGAGCTAACTGACAGAGCATTGGTGTTATCTATATCCCTTGAGTATTGGGCAAATGGGTAAGCCTGTTGGATTAAAAATAGCTCTTGTTGACTAGCTTAAGTTTTAAAATGAATTTGATGAAAAGTAATTAAAACTAGGTTGATATTGCATAATAGAGTAATCTGATATTATGTAATATTATTAAATAATTTAAAAACTAATTTTATGGGGTGGGGTGGAATCAGCATGTCCATATGAATTACATATTAAAACCTGTCGGACATTAAATCTCGACCAAAAAAAAAAATCTTTGAGTATTTTATATGTTTTCAGTGATTTTTCTACACTAAATTTAGGTCCGAATATCGGCCCTTTCCCCTCTCAAAAATTACCGATTTTTTCCCAATTTTCAACTGCTTTTTTCCCAAAATCAAAACGTATTGTTTTGGTTATATTGAATTTTTTAAGTACGACTTATCTAAAATGGAACGCTATTGTTTTTGGTCATTCGGACGCTTAAAATAATGGCGAAAAACAGCAATGTATTTGTGTGTTTGCAAGACTTGGAAAAACACATCGATCATGTGGATGTCAAACTATCGTAAAAAATTTAATATTCATGTGAATCGGTTAAACATAGCTTTATTTGTAAATTGCAAGTATTAGTAGTTCTACAACAAGCTTCCTTGATTTCACGAAAATTAAAGTGTTTCTTCATCCTGTAGATACGAGCATTGCAGAGAAATACAGCAATACATGCTTGTAAATCGTGTCAAGATTATTCCATCTCCAATGCGAGCAATAACGAGAAATCGGGAATGATTTTTTCTCAGTTATGTCTACCATTATGGCAAAAAATGGAATATAGGACAATCAAAGAACAAAAATGAAAGAAAATTAAAAATATAGAACTGTGTCCATTTTGTTGAAAATTTTGAAGCAAATAAATTTAATAAATGATATTAAATTTACATATATATTTTATTTTACTTGTCAGTATGAAGGCTAATTACAATCTTATTGTTTTTCCCAATTTGACACAAATGTCGACAATTTTTCCCAATTGAAAAGGCCCAGGCCCCTTTTAAAAATTGTAGAAAAATCACTGGTTTTTAAAAAAAATTTATAGTAGATAGTGCAGACCAATTCATCTCTTGGTAGTAATGAGTAGACAAGCATCCAGTTAAAGATTAATTAATGAGTTCAATGTAGGAAGGCTAGCATTCTCAGTCGCTCTGATTAAGCAGTCTTATCTGTACCCTTTGGGGAATAGACAGAAGAACTGCTGTTTATAACATATGTCATTTGATGGCCAGCCTTTTCTTTTCAAAATTAATTTGGTATAGATTAAGTTGTTAAGACTAATTTGATGATGGGCATTTGACAAGGTCTAACACAACCAGCACAGAAATCTATCAGTGATGTTATGGTAATATTTATTATAATTGATGCCTACATCACAGGGGATGGATAAATATTTTAAGGAATGGAAAAATCATCGAAACCTTAGAATCAAGGACGATGTGATTTTTTTGCACCTAAACTGTTCAAGAAAATTGTAATTTTTTGACGGGCGTATCATGCTGTGGTGCAGCACTTTATTAAAAATTATTACTGAGATACATGTACATATTATATTTGTATGTAAAGTCAATTTTTCCACTCAAAACTTAATATGCTAGTACATTGTATATCTATAACTACTATTACATAGAAGAACATTCTATCCTAACCTTTATGCATATATTTATATTTCTGGTAACATCTGGTAAATGTTTACTATGCGAGGTGCATATGAAAGGTAGATTTTAATCCAAGAGTCTAACGGCAAGAATAGGGCCATTAAAAAGTCTATATTTATGTTGCCTGTATAGCAGGGAAAGCTCATATAGAACGACTTCATAAATTATTTGTCTGTTTGTAAAGGAGGTCACATAATTTCCATCATCAGATACCCACAGGTAATCTCATCTTCTATGGCTCATGGGCAAACTCACCAAAAAATCTTTTTGCAATTAATATGCGTAGGTCATTTGATTGGCTGCTGCACTGTGTTGTAATGGCAAAAAACGAAAACAAAGCTCACGTCACATATATATATTTGGCAATGCCAAAAAAATTCTTTGTTGTTTAAAACACACAGATTGTTAATCAAATCACTCACCAGTGCATTTTGCAGTTTGAGAAAGGTACTCCGACAGATGTAATCCTGACTGGTATATGAGTGACCTGTATGACTTGACTTTTAATTGTTTTAAAACAAAATTTGTAGATTTTTAACTGGCATCAAGATATTTTGCGTATTCCAACTTTCTGATTGGTTGTCTATTATCAACAAATTAGCATATTTTATGGCAATTTAATATTTCGGTGAGTTTGGTTGGTGATAAGTAAAAGAGATCCCCTGTGGGTATCTGACAATGCATAATTTCATAAATAGGCCAAAAATAAAAATTTATTTGTTTGCAGTTGCCTACTGACCCTATGAAAATGCACTCGACCCAAACTTTTATCAAACCATTTTGTTATATTATTTTTTTTAGCTCTACTGGTCAGAGACCAGAAGAGCTTATGTGATAGTAATGCGTCCGTCGTCCGTCCGTCTGTCTGTCTAGCTGTCCGTCCGTCCGTCCGTCTGTCTGTAAACAGTTTTTCAAAATGCTACTCCTCCTACAGTTTTGGTCAGATTTCAATATAACTTGGCACACAAGTAGACTACACTAAGATACATAATTCTGTGTATCAGTTTTTGATTTCGACGAACGATGTTGCCGTGGTTACTAAAAATAGAAATTTCTTAGAAATTCTTTCAAAATGCTACTCCTCCTACAGTTCTGGTCTGATTTCAATATAACTTGGCACACAAGTAGACTACACTAAGATACATAATTCTGTGTATTGGTTTTTGATTTCGATGAACGGTGTTGCCGTGGTTACTAAAAATAGAAATTTCTTAGAAATTCTTTCAAAATGCTACTCCTCCTACAGTTTTGGTCTGAATTCAATATAACTTGACACACAAGTAGACTACACTAAGATACATAATTCTGTGTATCGGTTTTTGATTTCGATGAACGGTGTTGCCGAGGTTACTAAAAGTAGAAATTTCTGTGAAATCCTTTCAAAATGCTACTTCTCCTACAGTTTTGGTCTGATTTCAGTATTACTTGGCACACAAGTAGACTACACTAAGGTACATAATTCTGTGTATCAGTTTTTCACTTCAATGAATGGTGTTGCCATGGTTACTAAAAATAGAAATTTCTGTTAAATACTCTCAAAATGCTATTCCAAATACAGTTTTAGTCTGATTATAATATAATGTGGCATGCAAGTAGACTACACTAAGAAAACTTGATTCAAAAAAAAAAAAGAATGCCTACCAACCTACCCAGTCTAAAAATTTATATAGGTTGGCAACTGCAAACAAAGAATTTTTTAAGCTTGGTCTTATCTATATAGATAACAACTGTATTCCTTGGAAAACTTTAGTTTTACATTGAAAATCACTTCTTAACTGGAGGAATAGGAACAATATGTAAACAACTGTTGTGTAGATTCTAGTTTGTTCTATCATAGGCCTTTGTTTGGAATGGCACTAATGCAAAATACCTTAAGAATTACCATTAATGGTCTGACAAATTCATTAATTTATTAATTAAGATTGAATTTTATTTGCTGAAGGCCTACTGGAGACTAAAATTAAATTAAACATATTTTTACCAACATCTATAGAGGTAAATTGAGCAAAGTAGCACATGGACTCTCTACTCATTTGTGTGTACATGTATATGTACTAGTTTGTAAGCACTGGGGGATTTAGCGCGTGTGGCTGTGGGCTCCTACCCCGACCCCACCCCCCTTTTTTTCAAGATTCCTAGATCTGCGACTGATAAGAGCTGGAAGAAAATATAGAGAAAAGGGACTGGAATTGTTAATAATTGTGAAAAAAATTCTTTTTCTGGTGGAGTTAAACTGTATGTATTATAGTATTATTCATGGACACACTTAAAAATAGGCATGCATATTCATAAATCTCTAAAATAATCAAGACTGTACTGTCAATAAAATGAGATCTATTAAGATAAATTGATTTTACGTGCTTTCCAAATTCCAATATTAATTCTAGTGTACATGAGACATTAACCCTGTCGTAATGGAAATGCCTCAGTTGTATATCCAAACTTGTCAATAAAAAAATCTAATAACATCATATGATCCCTCTCCATGCTACTTTCTCATAAAATGATGTCCTACCTGTAATTATAACGTGTTTCCCTTCAGAAAGGCTCCCATTCTGTTTCATGATTGGTTACTTAAGAAAGACACTTTTTTAGTTTGTAGGAAAATTGTGAGGTAACATTATTCTATAAAACTATGTTTAATAGGTCCACTGCAGTAAATGTCTCCTTTACATATTTATTACATTGGAGATGTACACGCAGGATTTTGTTTATTGATCACAAGCATGCAACAACTTTGGAAAAAAAATCACTTCATTACCAACCGTGAAAACTTTGGCCAGCAGGGAGCATGTATTGGATCCTGGGAAATTCCAATAAGCTCTCTTGATTCAAAGGATGTAGCTGCATCAATATGATCAGAGCTAAAGAGATTTTGGATACTTTTATCCATGAAAACCTTTAATATCTTAATTAAACTTGGAAATGTAAACAGTGTGCTCATCTGTCATGGCAGCATCATTACATATTTATAATTTAACTGCTCAAAATAAGCAAGTAAATAATTATAACATTTGTAGGGAAAAGTTGTATCTTTTATTAAAAATGCTTTAGTTTTTAACATATAGTATGTAGGGATGCCAGGGATCTCTTTTTAACTTGCTATAACAATTAACTGTCCAAATTAAGAGCTTTGTTTTACCCTAAAGGATTGTACTGTAACATCTGTAAACATCACATTAAATTTCTATTTAAGCTCACCTGAACGGAAGGCTCAAGTGAGTTTTTCTGATCTGATCAAAGTTTGTATACTGTAAACGGGGTATGTCTTTTAACCACAATGAACCACAAGGAACCACAATGTACCACAATGAAACCACAATGAAACTACAAGGAACCACAAGGACATCTTAATTTAATTTTAATGAATCTATATATGGTTTATATGTATTTTTAGTCATCTGAGTCACACAGGTGACCTATTTCTTTCTGTTATTGTCCGACGTTGTGCTTCTTGTCCGTCTGTTTCCTAATCTTTTGAACCATTTCAGCTCCTTTTCTTGAACAGCTTATCCAATTTCAACCAATTTTGGCAGGGTAAAGGGGAGCAAAACTTTTGGATTTTAAAATCTCTTATCCACAGGGGATTAACAGCCAGATGTACTCAACAATCTATATCAGCATCCCTTACCCACTGCACAACACAAAGAAACACATTAACACCCACAAGGAACCCAGTGACACCCAAAGATACCCTAAGTGTGATAAAATTAGCAAATGATTTTATCAACCATACACCTACTCAGAGTAAGCAACCAGTATTGCATGATTTAAATAAAGTAATTGAAAATACTCATAAAAATATCCCTGAATCCACAAAGTAAAGAAAATTTACCCACAGTTTTTCGAAAGTTAAACATTATATTTAATCTTGTTATGTAGGTAAAATTGTCAAATTGCAAATATTTATGCAGAAAAATTGAATAGGAATATAAGTTATGCATTTTCTGAAAAGCTGAAACTTATATGGAAGCATCCTCAGGTAGTGTTGATTCAAGTTTGTTCAAATCATGACCCCCGGGGGAGGGCGGGGCCACAATGGCCGACTAAGTTTTACATGGAAATTAAGATATAGGAAAATTCTTTAAAAATCTTCTTCTCAAGAACCACTGTGCCAGGAAAGCTGAAACTTATATGGAAGCATCCTAGATTCAAGATTGTTGAAATCATGATCCCGGGGGGTAGGGGGGGAGGGCAAAATGGCCGACTAAGTTTTACATAGAACTATGTAGGAAAATTCTTGAAAAATCTTCTTCTCAAGAAAAGCAAAGCTAAAATTGATCATATTAATATGGAAGCATCCTCAGGTAGTGTAGATTCATGTTTGTTCAAATCATGACCCCCAGGGGTAGGGCGGAGCCAAAATGGCCAACCAAATTTTTGCAAAGAAATATATAGGAACATTTTTAAAAATTTCTTCTCAAGAATAGCAAAGCCATGATTGGTCATGGGACAACTTTTAGATTTAAACTTTTCAATAATAAACCAATTTCTACTTTTTCCTAGCCACAGTGCTCAGGTGAGCGATGTGGCCCATGGGCCTCTTGGTTACTCTTAAAATATTCATTACAGTACTATTTTTAATAATATGCAATTTATCCAAATGTTTGCTACTTTGGGATATTCTCATTGTTCTTTTTTTTTCAAAATTAAAGCAGCAGTGTATTAAAAAAAATTATGGCATACATGTACAACACAAGAGCGAGGCCTCTTGTTTCTTATAATGCTTTCGCCTATACAATTGTAAAAATTTTTGAAGCATAATCCATTAATTGTTACCCTGTAAAAGATCCATAGAATGACCAATTTGATATTTATGTAATAAAAACAAGATAAAGAGATAATTTAATCCCCAAAACGTACCTTTAAGGAATGAAATGATCACCCTTACCAAAATATTGACCTTCTGGCAACATCTTCTGGCTTTATTGCCACAATATTGCAGCAACACTCTGGCAATACATTGCCGCAATATTGCGGCTACATCGTTTTTCGTATGTTAATTAGTTTTGCGGCAATATTGCCAGAAAGGGGTTGCAGCAATATTGCTGCAAATCATGACCAAAATATTGATCTTCTGGCAACATCTTCCGGCATTATTGCTGCAATATTGCGGCAATATCGTTTTTCGTATGTAAATTAGATATAAATTGGTATTTAATAGAAATAATGATCTATCAATCTAACAATTAACAAACTGTGCTGAGGAACATAAGAATCAAGAGCATAATAAGCTACAGAGTCAGTAAGAAATAGCTACTTAAGCTTATGCTATTCTTTGATAAGATAGAAAAATTTTGTTGAAAAAAGATGTGTTTTGAAACACTTTATGCCCCCAATGGAACAAAGTTTAAAAAACCATTTTAAGCATATAGGTCACAGTCAAAGTCACAAGGTCATTGATCTTGGTGTCATTTGAAAGAACTTAATTAGTGGAATATGCATACTAAATATGAAGTCTCTATCTCTTATGGTTCGAAATTTATGGTGGGGTTTTATAAAGGCTATTTTTAGCATATAGATCACAAAAAAGGTCACAAGGTCATTGACCTTGGTGTCATTTGAAAGAGCATAAATAGTGGAGAATGGATATTAAATATGAGGCTGCCATCTTTCATGGTTCAAAAGTTATGTCAAAGGTTCAAAACATAGGTAATCAGAGATTACAGAGCTCACCTCAACGAATGTTGTCTTTGAGTAAGGCAAAGTCACACAATTAACCAACAAGAAGTGTACATTCCAAAAATGAAAATATTTAAGCAATTTTAATCTGATTTTGAAATAGACCTACATAAAAAATATAAACTAGTTCTTCTTCATGAAAATGTAATTAAAATCCAGCATCTGAAGCAAATTTGAGAGTTTTCATCTCTTGATGCAACATTTGTGCAAGTTTGGTTTATACAATGTTATATAAGCCTTATAGTTTATTGGTAATAGACCTGCACCCATAACTTTTACCTGGTCTATTAAATGTATGCAGCTGTGGGAAAGTATGCAAGAATGAAAAGGGGCTGAAAATCCACATGGGGAGGATGGGATGTAAGCCAGATCAGCAGCTAACACAACGCACAGGACAACCTGGTGAGATGGAGGAGGAAGTGGTTCAGGACGAAAACCACAGTGACCGCAGCCTCCATGTGTTAGGAAATTACGAGGATTCATACAGTGAAAGTCAGGACAGCGAGGTCAATAACCAATCACAGAGCATCAATCAACAGCAAGAAGAGATGGGAGACAACAGGGGTGCTGACAGTAATATAAGAAAGAAGAAAGTAAAATGGCCCAACAGTAACAACAAAAGCAACTGGGAACAGTTTGACAAAGATGTGGATGCAATTCTGAACACAACCCTTGCAGGCAGTATTGACAGGAAAATAGAAGCTATGACATCAATTATATACAGCGTAGGTCTAGACAGGTTTGGTGCAGAACAAAGGAAAAAGTCACAAAAAGAAGGAAGGAAGAACAGGAGAGAGAGGGAAATAGCAAAGATGAGGAAAGACTTGCGGCAGCTTCGTAAGCAGTATAGGAAGGCTACCGATGAGGAGAAACCGGCCCTATCACAGTTACGAAATAACATCAGGGAACATCTCAAGATAGCAAGAAGAGCAGAGAGAAGTAGGCGTAGAAGGAAACAGCGAGACAGAGCAAGAGCAAGATTCACAGCAGACCCATTTCAGTTTACATCAAGATTACTAGGAAATAAAGGGTCCGGATCATTGAAATCTTCGAAGGAAGATGTTGAGAAGTATTTGAGGGAGATGCACAGTGATCCACATAGGGAGGAAGAGTTAGGGGAGTGGGAGTAGTTGATACATCCAGAAGAACCAAATCAACCCTTTGATGAATCACCACCAAAACTAAAAGAAGTAGCAGATGTTATCAAGAAAGCTAGAGCAGCATCAGCACCAGGACCAAATGGTGTTCCTTATAAAGTTTATAAGAATTGTCAACGGTTGACAAAGCGCCTCTGGAAACTGATAAGAGTGATTTGGAGGAGGGGCAGATTGGCAGATAGCTGGTACAGAGCAGAAGGCTGTTTTATTCCCAAAGAAGAGAAATCAGAGGCATTGAAACAATTTAGGACTATATCGCTCCTGAACGTAGAAGGGAAGATATACCTCACAATTTTAGCAAGGAGAATGTCTAGGTACATGCTTGAGAATCAGTATATTGATATCGCTGTGCAGAAGGGAGGAGTACCCGGAGTATCAGGATGTATTGAGCATACAAGTGTACTGACACAGATTATCCGGGAAACAAAGGCGTCAAAAGGGGAGTTGGCAGTCATCTGGCTAGATCTAGCCAATGCATATGGGACAGTTCCCCATTAACTAGTCGAGCTGACACTTGAAAGATACCATGTACCAGAGAAGACGAGGGTAGTTTTAAAAGACTATTTTGACCATCTTCAACTAAGATTCACAGTACAGGATTACACAACAGCATGGCAACGCTTAGAAGTTGGAATAGTCACAGGATGCACCATATCCGTAATCCTATTTTCAGCAGCAATGAACATGATAGTCAAGTCAGTGGAGAAGAAGAGCAGAGGGCCATGGATGAAGTCAGGAGTACGCCAACCACCTGGGAGAGCATTCATGGATGATATGACAATAACAACCAAAACAGTTATTGAAGCCAAGTGGACAATACATGAACTAGAACAAGCTATCACTTGGGCAAGAATGAAAGTAAAACCAAGCAAGTCCCGTAGCTTAGTGATAAAGAATGGAAAAGTAAAAGAAGTTAGATTCATGATTGAAGGAGAGGCAATACCAACAGTCTCAGAGAAGCCAGTAAAGTGTTTAGGGAAATTCTTTAATGACACATTAACAGACAGACAAAATGTGAAAGAAACATGCAGACAGCTGGATGAATGGATGAAAACTGTGGATAAAAGTGGACTACCCGGTAAATATAAAGCCTGGATATACCAACATGGGATACTACCTCGCTTGCTGTGGCCGCTATTGGTGTATGAGGTACCAATGAGCACAGTAGAAGGGATGGAAACAACAGCGAGCAGATACCTGAGGAGATGGCTGGGGGTACCAAGAAGTTTCAGCAGCATTGGATTATACAGCTCTGGGACTAAGCTACAGTTACCTCTAAAGTCAATTACTGAGGAATTCAAGGTGACAAAGGTGCGTCAGCACTTAATGTTACAGAATAGCAAAGACGAGAAGGTTCGGACAGCAAAAGTAGATATCAGGACGGGGAGAAAATGGTCAGTAAAAGAAACTGTACAAGAAGCAGAATCCCGCTTGAGACACAGTGACATTGTGGGAAGACTGGCAATAGGAAGGCAGGGACTTGGTGTCACACCAACAGCAAGATGGGGTACAGCTTCGGTAGAAGAGAAGCGTAGTTTGGTGCAGAGGGAGGTGCGTGCAATGGAGGAAGATTCGAGAATGGTCAAAGCAGTTGGAATGAAGAAACAAGGTAGCTGGGTGAACTGGGAGAATGCACGTCAAATGAAGTTGGGTTGGAATGATATTTGGAAGATGGAACCATTCAGACTTCAGTTTAAGCTGAAATCAGTTTATGATGTTCTTCCCAGCCCAACTAATCTGGTAACATGGGGAATGACAGAAGATCCAAAGTGTGTCCTCTGTGGTAGACCAGCAAACTTGGAGCACATATTATCAGCATGCTCAGAGGCTTTGAAAGATGGGAGATACACTTGGAGACATGATAGAGTCCTAGCCAGTATAGCCGACACCTTGGAGAAAGGTATTAAAAGGCCAAAGAAGAACGCAGAGAGCCTGAGATTCGTCAACTTTGTGAAAGAAGGTGAAAAGGGACATAAAGTTAGAGTTGAAGGAAGTGGTCTCTTGGGGACAGCAACAGATTGGCAGATGCGGGTAGACCTTAAGGAAAGATTAGTATTTCCACCGGAAATAATAGCCACAAACAAGAGGCCGGATGTAGTCCTTTGGTCAATGGCTACAAGACAGACAATTATTTTGGAGTTAACAGTGCCATGGGAAGAAAGGATGGAGGATGCATATGAAAGGAAAAATCTTAAGTACCAAGACCTACTGAAAGATTGTCAGCAGAACGGATGGAAGGTCTGGTTTTTTGCAGTGGAAGTGGGTTGTAGAGGATTCGTGGGACAGTCTATGTGGAGAGCACTGAGAGGCATTGGCATAACGGGAGCAGAGAGAAGGAGGCTGATAGGGAATCTGTGCAGGGAGACGGAATCAGCGTCCATGTGGTTGTGGAGAAGAAGAGCAGATAAGTGGAAAGACAATAAACATTAGTGAGATAGACAGCAAAGGTAGAACAGCAGTGATGTGAATAAACAACAGTAAGACAGACACTGAATTAGTACAGCAGTGATGTAGAGCCAAGTGGTTCCAGGCTGGGACTTGATCACCCCAGTCGGCGCACGTCTGGAGGCTGTAGTGGACAGCGCCGAAACAGCTGATGAAGGAGGATCCACCTGAGGATGGAACCACGCATCTTTCCATCAAGATGTATACAAGTAATCTAAAAATGTATGTCGAATTCAGCATCTGAAGCAAGTCCATTAGTGTGCATCCTAAGATGTATCATCCATGCAAGTTTGTTCATTATAGGGCTCATAGTTACTTGGAAATGAATCATGCACCAAAAACTTTAACCTATTCACTCAACTGGAAAATGTAGGTCAGATACAGCATCCGAAGCAAGCCTGGTAGTATACATCCTTATATGTATAATCCATGCAAGTTTGGTCAACATAGGGCTTATAGTTACTTGGAAATGAAACCTGCACCAAAAACTTTACCCTGTTCACTCAACCAGAGAATGTAGGTCAGATTCAGCATCCGAAGCAAGCCCTGTAGTGTGCATCCTTAGATGTACCATCCATGCAAGTTTTGTCAACACAGGGCTTATAGTTACTTGGAAATGAAACCTGCACCAAATACTTTAACCTGTTCACTCAACTGGAAAATGTAGGTCAGATTCAGCATCCGAAGCAAGCCCGGTAGTATGCATCCGTAGATGTATCATCCATGCAAGTTTGGTCAACATAGGGCTTATAGTTACTTGGAAATGAAACCTGCACCAAAAACTTTAACCTGTTCACTCAACCGTAAAATGTAAGGTCAGATTCAGCATCCGAAGCAAGCCTAGTAGTATGCATCCTTAGATGTATCATCCATGCAAGTTTGGTCAACATAGGGCTTATAGTTACTTGGAAATGAAAATACACCAAAAACTGCACCAAAAATGTTAACCTGCTCCAAAAACATTAACCTGGTCATTCCTTTGCTGAAATTGCAGCATCTGAAACTTTGACTGGTACGATGAATCACACTAGAACCATCTTCCATGCATGTCTAATCAATATAAGACATAGAAGTACTTAAAAAGAAAACTGCTCCAAAAAACTTAACCTTAACCCGGGACGCCGACGCCGACGCCGAGGGTATTACATAAGCTCCCCCAACTTCGTTGAGGTGAGCTAAAAATCTATTTTAAGTATATGGCTCACAGCAAAGGTTACAAGGTCAAAGACCTTGGTGTCATTTTAAAGACCCAAATTAGTTGAGTATGCATATACTAAGGATATAGTCTCTATTTCTCCTGGTTCTTAATTTATGGCAAATATTCAATAAAAACTATTTTTACCATATAGGTCACAGTTAAGGTCACCAGGTCATTGACCTTGGTGTAATTTGAAAGGACTTAATAAGTGGAGTATGCATACCAAATATGAAGTCTCTATATCTCATTGGTTCAAAAGTTATCACATATGGCAAAGTTTAAAGTTTACAAGCAGATTGGACAAAAACAATATGCGCCCTAATCTATCAATCCGGGCACATAAAAAATGTGTGTACAAAAAATATTAATATGCCACTGTAAAAATGTCCAGCAACTCTGCATTAATTTTCAAATAACCTTATAATTAGCTGCCCATCACATATTCCCCAATGCCAATCAGTATAATGTATAATACATAGCTTGTTTGTAATTTCCAACATATATATAGAATCATTATTTTCTTGCAGGTATATATTCAAATTTATGCAATAAATTAATCATATATGTGCATGCATTTAATTGATAAGTTATGCATTCATCTTCTCCTGCAACAATGGTATGATATATATAGACATACAAGTATTGATTAACTAATAGTTAGTCTGCATGGCTATAATCTGTAACCACTCCATAAAATTATTTCATTTTATCATATATGCTCATTTATTAATCATCATAAAGTTGATTTGAACATGTTTTATTTAGTAATAAAAAAAAATAGAATGCACAGCATTCCTTGTCCATGTAAGTAAGCCCTCAATACTCTGAATGACAAAAGATCGAGATTATTTCCTTTATTTAGTGCAACTACTGTTACAGTTTTTAAAAAGTTAATAATCTAATACGACCCATCTAATATCTCATTTCCAGAGTCCTTTATCCTTTTAACTTAAATTTTACATATTTTTTAGCAGACTTAAAGCATTTTATAAGCATACCAAAATTTTGACAGCTTGATGCCCAGGAGTAAGGAAAATGATTTTTAATATTGCATTAATTTTGATGGTTTTAGTCCCACACCTCAGGCCCTGTGGGTAAGAGATTTTGAAATCCAAAAGTTTTGCTCCCCTTTACCTATAGATGCTTTGTACCCTGCCAAAATTGGTTGAAATTGGATAAGCTGTTCAAGAAAAGGAGCTGATTAGGAAACAGACGGACAGGAAGCACAAAGTCGGACAATAACAGATAGAAATAGGTCACCTGTGTGACTCAGATGACTAAAAATGCATATAAACCATATATAGATTCATTAAAATTAAATCAAGATGTCCTTGTGGTTTCATTGTGGTTCATTGTGGTTTCATTGTGGTTCCTTGTGGTTCATTGTGGTTAAAAGACATACCCCTGTAAACGTATTACATTTGGTGGTGTATTCTTTTTAGCATTTTTGGTGGAAGGAAACTTTTGCTAATTCAAGTACAACGCTAAATGTCTTAAAGAAATGTGCTAAATCAAATCTACGCTAACTTGTTCAAAAACCAATTTCCGCCAAATATTGTACACGCTTAATATAATACATTTACAGTATTGTCTGTCGTTTTTGTCAATGTCATTGTCATTAATAAATTTGCATAATTTCATCTTCTGGGCCAATATCAACCAAATTTTGCACAGAGTATCCTTGGGTGAAGATGATTCAAGTTTGTTCAAATGAAGGGCCACGCTCTCTTCCAAGGAGAGGTACTGGGGTAATTACAAATTAGTGAAAAATTTGTTCACATCATGACCTCCAGGGATAGGGAGGAGCAACAATGAACAAAGTTTTACATAGTAGGAATATATAGGAAAATCTGTTAAAATTTTCTTCTCAAGAACAGCAAAGCCAAGATTGGTCACATTCTCAAGCTACGTAGATTCAAGTCTGTTCAAATCATGACCATTTGGGTAGGGTGTGGCCACAATGGATGATAAAAGTATAGAGGAAAAAATACTTTAAAAACCCTCTTCTCAAGAACAGCAAAGCCATGATTGCATGGTCATATTTATATGGGAGCATCATCAGGTAGTGAAGATTTAAATTTATTCAAATCATGACCCTTTGGGGGTAGGATGGGACCACAATGAAAGTTCAATCTTTTAGGAAAAATGCCACTGTCAAAGAAATATGTACAGTAAGCATTGTTAGTTAGTGTAGATGCAATTTTGTTCAATTCACATCCCCATCCCCTTTTAGGGTAGAGTAGATGCAATTTTGTTTAAATCAAACCCCCATCACCACCCCCTTTTAGGGTAGCCTGGACATCGTGCATGTGAGCTTTTCAATACTGAACTGATTTCTGATTTTTCTTAATCAGTGTTCAGGTGAGCAATGTTACCCATGGGTTTCTAATTTTTAATTCTAACTTAACTTATGAAATGAGATAATGTCTTTCAAATTAAGAAGACATGCAGCTTCCTGATGAGAATAATTTTGGGGTCCATGTATCATTTTCATACAAATGAGATGAGATATTTCTTTTCTTAAGTATCTTGCCTGTGACCTCTCTTGCCCTTCTGACAACTCTATAGTAAACATTCGGCATGTTTTACTGTGGAAAGCCTCAAGAGTCTTAACAATCAATTGGCATTTGTGTTTGTTATTGATTAGGTTAGATATAAGAATGCTCAACACTGATTTAATGATATTTGATTTGATTCAACCAAAAATTCAGCTGTGATTTAGAGTAAGCATCTTATACATGTAGCAGAATTTGTTGCATCTGTTTGGAGGTAAAAAAATTGTGTGAAAAGATACAATTAAGCTAAACACTTGTACATTTTATTTAACTTTTTTTCCCTAATGTATTTAATATGGGTTTCACTTTTTAGCTCACCTGAGCCAGAGGAGAATAAAATATACAAATTGGTTTAAGAATGTGTCTGGAATTAGGGGGTGAAAGGTAGATGATTTACCAAAGTTGGAAAGTGGAGAAATTCTCCCAAACAGTGCGCAAAAAATCTTGCGCTGTAAATTGCACATTTTTTTAATTACGGGATCTGTAGCATTATGGTCAAAGACTAAAACCATAACACTACAGTTCTGCAGCTAAGCCAAAATCAGAAATCCAAATTTTATCTGTTGCATTTAAGGGAAAAAATATCTTGTATTATAACAGCTGGGTCCTGATGATCATTGATTTAACTTTGAATAAAACACCTGTAGGTCTTCAAGGAGGAAAATATTATAAAAAAAATCTGCTAGACCAAAGTGACTGACAGATAAGCTTTGTGGCCTTTTGGCCACTTGTTTAATAAGCATCAGATTGAAGTTTAATTTGCACATTTGAAAAGACGTGATTATTTTCAAATACTTATTGTGTAGATTGAGTCCAGATCCTACATGCTCAACAGAATGTCTGTGACATTAATCTACATTCAATCCATCAGTTAAGCCCACTGTTTTTTTCCATGAAGGAGATTACTGTAAATCACTTTTTATTCGCGATAACTTTATTTTCGCGTAATTACGCGAGACGGTATGTTCGCGAAAATTTCATTCTCGCGGATTAAATAGAATTCCTTAAGATTATATACAGCAATGACCACAATTCGTGAAAACTTTGTCTCGCTAATAAAGAGTCAATGACTATCTCGCGAAAATAGCGTTTCGCGAAAATTAAGTGATCTACAGTAATTAAAACATTGATTAGAAAAGTCAATACCGAATAATCCCTATTAACTGCCTCGTGCGCTTAGAAAATTGCAAAAGGGGGCGGTTATTTTAGTATTCTCTTTATAATATTTAATATCATATTTTAACTTCAAAAAATCCTTGAAAAAAGCAATAAATTCAAAGAACCATTAAAATAATGTTTAACGTTACTTTAAGTGAAGATAATTCACCCAAATTAAGCTAAATGATTCATTTTCCAACAAGAAATTGGATTATAGACAGGTTTCATTTTCACTTTGAAATAATTCTTCAAATTTTGGCAGACTTATGAATACAATTCTAGATGATTTTAATCACTGTACAGGGGGCCCTTATTTCCTGACAATTGACAAAGACCTAAGGGGGCACTTATAGAGGCAGGGACGGTTAATAGGAATTATACCGTAAATTTCTAGCCATGGGACCAACTTCTTTGCTTCTGTAGAGTATTTGTCTTTGATATTATATGACATTTTTGTTTCAATAATCCATTACATCATAAAAAAATATTTGAATAAATAAAAAGAATTTCTTAATGGAATATCAAAGATTTTTTAACAAGATTTTAGATGTATTCCACTACACATCAAAGACAGCGTCAATAGCTTATTGTGCAGAGACAAGATGCTGAATGTTAAAGGATTAAGGCACCTCATCAGGACTAACGAAAAACACATAGAACTTGTCAATAACTTTCTAGGGTTGAAGCCCATTTATCACAACAAGTGTCAGCATCCTCACTACCACAGCCCATCTGATGGATCTGTTCTCCTTATAAATCAATATGGGATTAAACAGCCAAATTGATTAAGGTGTAAAATGTTAGACCTAGATACATTATTTAGTTTTAAAATGATTGATTACTTTTTTTTCTCTGATATAATATTGATGTACCATCTAATAATAAAAATATGGTAGTCCTCCTCATACAAAAAGTATGTGGACAGAATTTTGTTATTTGTAAAGGCTTGCATAGAAAACTGTTAAAACGAATGCTGAAGGTTATAGAAATATTAGCAAATGTTATGTATTGATCCAAAAGTTATCTATATAATGTGCACATTTATTTATCATATTTGTGCGTTACATCTCTGGGGATAAGGCTCTGTGACAGATG
>NW_026925326.1:0-25466 GCF_032062105.1 Saccostrea cuccullata | reverse complement strand
TTAACCCTTCATTTCATTTTTTACCTTTCAATATACTGTTTTACATGTACATTCATTAGGGTACTACTAGGGTGTATTGAAAAATTACATTTTTCTGTGTCATTTTAATTTACCCTTTGTATTTGGTTACAAATTTCTTGCAAAAATTTCCCTAGTGTATTTAGAGTACATTTAAGGAATCTTGAGTCAAACTAAAATAACAAAAAAATTTTCTAACAGTAGATCAAATAGAAATTGTGATTCTGCAGAATTATAATCCAGTGGGAAAAGTATTCCTCATGTAAACGGAGAAAAAGATCTATACTACAATAAATATGGCATTTCAGAGATGTGTTATCCTTGCCTATCTTTCTTGATCATTCATGCATTAAATGAAAATACCAAACTATTGTTATTTAAAGCTTAAAATATTTTAGTTTTATTTTATTTCAAATATGAAACAATACATGTCATGACAAAAAAAGAAAATATTCAATATTTATTTGTACACCGTATATAAATAACTCGTCATATACATATTAAAAATATACAAGTCAACTTGGCTAAACCATGGTATAAAAACATGAAATAAAACTATAGCATAACTACGTATAAACTATAAGGCATAACAATTCCAACAATATAGATTTATTACATTGTGATTTAAAACAGTAAAAAAAGTTTACACATACACATAAGAAAAGGTTGTTTTACAATAGCATTTTAAATATTAAAAATCTTATATCAATATGGTAACAACTTCAAACCCTGCAATATTTACTTGATTAAGTTTAACACTGTAATGAATTTCTTTTCTGAAGATGATAAATTTTATTGCACTTATCAAAATAGAACTTGACTGAATTGTTGTTACTACATTTTATCATTTAGGGTGTATTAAATCTTCATTTATATATACATGTACATGTGCAGATTTAGTTCCAGTGTGAATTTATGTATGTTTGTCTTTGAAGAGGATCTGCGTTGCTTTTTCAACGTCCCTAGAATGTGAAGTAATTTGTGCCAAAGGTGGCTGAATAAGAAGTTTTATTTGCTCATAACTCAAGAACATCAAAACATTCCATGTACCAATTCTTAGTAATGCAGGCAGAAATCTGGAAGTGAAAATAAAATTTGTGTTTCAGATTAACTGGAATGTAAATTTAAAATAATACAAGAGGCCCATGGGCCACATCGCTCACCTGAGTAACTTAAGTGATGCAGTTCTTTACCAGATTCCCCATCTTGCTATACCTATCATGCCCCACTACCCCCTTCCCTTTTATGATTTTAAAACTTTAGAATCTACACTATCCCAGGATGCTTCCATATAAGTTTCAGCTTTCCTGGCCCTGTGGTTCTTGAGAAGAAGATTTGTTCTATGTATTTCTATGTAAAACATGGATTCCCTGTTGTGGCACCGCCCTACCCCCGGGGGTCATGATTTTAACAATTTAATATCTACTTTATTAATATCTACACTACCCAAGGATGCTTCCACATAAGTTTCAGCTTTCCTGGCCCAGTGGTTCTTGAGAAGAAGATTTTTAAAGTTTTCCTGACCCAGTGGTTCTTGAGAAGAAGATTTTTTAGTGACCCCACCCATTTTTTGTCTTTTCTTGATTATCTCCCCTTGTAAGGGGACTTGGCCCTTCATTATACCCCCCGCTTGAAAAGCGGGAGGGTATATAGTAATCGTTAATTCCGTCCGTCCATCTGTTACGCTTTGGGGTACCCATCTCTTATCCGCAACTCCTCTCATACCACTGAATGAAATTTGATGAAACTTTCACAGAATCTTTATTACATATTGCCATTGTGCACCTCCTATTTTACTTTTTGATCCGACACATATTTTGGGTTTCCCGGCCACAGCAAAACATGGACTTTGCCATTTTAACTATATGGAGGCGGGGGGTATCATTTAGTGAGCTCATCGCTCACAGTACCTCTAGTTTTAACAATTTTTAACTCCCCTTCACCCAAGTATGCTTTGTACCAAGTTTGGTTAAAATTGGCCCATTGGTTGTTGAGAAGAAGTCGAAAATGTGGAAAGTTTACAGACGGATGGACGGACGGGCAGACGGACGGACGACGGACAAAATGTGATCAGAAAAGCTCACTTGAGCCTTCGGCTCAGGTGAGCTAAAAACTTGTTGATATCATACAAATTTTTGACAAGATGTTTTAATTACATACCCTTTATAAAAACCTCTAAAGCCACCTGCCTTCCATAGCTCTGTGGCACAATGAATGACATTTCTGTACCGAGATGACGAGGAGTTCATGTAGCGAGTCTTTACTACATCAACTGGGGAAGCGACAACAGTTGCGCAAAATCCCGCCGCAAACGCTGACACCAAGTGACACTGAACCCCCTCTGACATGACGTCACTACCTATCAAATGACTTTTAATGACATCGTAAGTAACAACTTCTGCTACGTTTACAATGCCGTTCCTTGACATATTTGGTAAGCAACCTAAAAAAGAAATTATGCACAAGATTACAAAATAAGAAGAAAAAGTACTAAAATGTGAGGCATTGCATTTCAAAAGAAGTGTATTTATCCTCATGTTACCACGCCAGAGTCCTTTCACCCCCTCCGTGTTATATATCTTCTTGTATGCATCAGAAGTGTTAGCATACCAAAGGTTGTTGCCACTCTGAGCCTGCATGCGAACTTTGACGGTGTCGGTTGGATGCGCAACCGCAACAGAAAGTATCCCCGTAGTGACTCCCGCCAAAATTCGGATTGAAACAGGGGTACTGTTTGGTTTATTGTCCTCTATTTGAATTTGGAAACAGAAAAAACTATTAATTCCCATAAACCCGTCCAACATATATTACCGATAAAGTTGATAAAGTTTCTGTTTTATAAAGTTTATTACTACCTGTTAATAAAAGATTTGCGTACAACTTCTTGACATCGTCATAGCAACCGAGTTTTATTGTGGAGAAACAGAGTTGTCGCTGTAAGCCCGCCATTAGTCCTCTGTATAATCCTCTTCCGCCCTCCTCGTGGAAAATTGTCAGAATCGTCCGAACAACACCAGAGTACTTGCTATGAAAGCCAACATCACCCTGTACCTACAGTAAATAATGGTTACTTGTTAGCTTTAATACAAAAATGAAACGGTTCAATTTCTTTTTAAAAAATCGTAATAACCCAATAAATAAGTTTATTTTATGGTGGTCATCGTTTTTGTATATTCAGAAGTAGCTGTAGTCAAGAGTTAAGAAAAGAATCAGGATTTGTAATTTCCTGGAAGATGTTGTGTCATTGTGTTTCAACTCAATGAAAAAAACCTCATCCGGATAGTAAATGTACAGCGAGTAGACTAAATAGAATAACAGTCTTGTAAAATGGTCACAAAGGCTCTCTAAATTATCAATTTTAAAATCTTCATGGCTAACCTGTAGTCTGACTTTGGTAGTATCAAGAGGAAATGTAACGACATCAGCTATGCAGGCCCCTGTCCCAGCACTGACCAGTTTGATCCAGAGAGGAGCATCAGTTCTAGCCACCTTGACTCCTAGTGCTGGCTCAGGGCTCAGTCCCCAGTGCCCTTGATTGGATTTTGTCATTCTTTGAATCTGTCATCAAGTTTAGTCTTCACAGGAACTGAATAAGTTAAAAGTAACGAATTTTACCAGTAAATAGACAATCATGTACCGTAAAAGATAACGAAAGATGATCGATCTAAACCAAACTGAGAACAATACAGTAAACAGGGACCCTGGACATTACGGAGGTTGGACCAGGTGCTTAAGAGTATTAAGCATCCCCTTACACCCACCGTAAACCCTATATATTGCTAAGGTATACAGAGTATTTCGTAGTAAAATCTTGAATAAAAACAAACGTCTAACAACTGGCATGAAGAAGTCAACAAAAATACGACGCAATGATAGGTTTAGTTGCAGAACTGTAGCGTTGCAGTTAGCGTTACACAACGCTACAGATCCCGTTTTCGTAAATGTGTTGCAATTTACGTCGCAAGGCTTTCCACTTTCCATCATTGGTCAATCAACTACCTTTCACTCACAAATCTAGATATATTATTTATCCAACCTGGATGTTTTACCCCCACCTCCTTATTCTTTAGAGTTGTCTATATAGACCAATAAACCCGCGTTTTGAATACTAGTATTTTGTCGCATGGTAGAAAATTCAAAACAAGAAAGTTAATTTGTCTGTAAAGACGAGCTGTAAAGAGTTGAAAGGTGGATAAAATATACAGGTTTTTAACGGGATATAAATGAAAGGTAGTTCATTGATTGGCCGATGGTGGAAAATAGAGAAAAACATTCTAACATGTGTCGTAAGTTGCACCATATTTCCATTACAGGATTTGTAGCGTTATGGTAAAATACTAGAACAAGTTGCTGTCCTTTAAAAAAAAGGACTACAATACGTGGACTATATGCATGTATTTTTAAAACCGAAATTCAGTTTTAAAAAATTATAGGTTTAGTAAATATTCATGTAGGTTCGTTCACATTTTCAACAATTATCTGCCATTTTGACTGATAGTACTTTTATAGCAAAATTGTTAAATTTTATCTCCGATTGGCCTATAGTTTTGTCATTTCAAAGAAAATCGGACTATTTTGATATATAACCCATAACGGCTGGAACTTTCCATCTCTTCTGGATTTATACGGAAGATATCTATTATTGGAAAAATAGATCAGATGGTACACGTTTAGCACACGCAGCTCTGTTGTACGCACATTTTTTTCCCGGAGCACCCCCCCTTCCCTTCCTCCACATGGAAAACCGTTGCTACGGACCTGTATCAAGCTGTATTTGGATTGCTGTAAATCAAATTATTTTGCGAGCCTTGATGCACAAAAAATGCCGGTTAAGACATGTTCTATCTTTTAAAACCTAGAAATATTCTAAGTTATTTATATTCTGCAAGTGCTTCCTACTTTTTAAAATGCATCTGCCATAGAATGAATGGCTAGTTTTTGTATAAAAGTATATGTATAAAAAGAAATTCTGATGCGCCAATGAATAAATAAATAAATACGATATGCAGATTTAAAAGCGAGATTTGCCAATGAATGGCATATTCTAATTCGAATAGGGTGAATTATTCTACGGGCAAGTTGTCTTAGGACCAAACTCTCTAGCATTCTCGCACATGCGTAGCCTGACGTTTGCCCATGGCATCCGGTATAACCTCGCTTATATATTTACTGCGTGGACCTCAGGGTCTACGCAATTAAAAACCATAAAGCTACAGTGCTGCGGCAATGATACAGGTTATATTTGTTAACAAGGACATGAACCCGACCATAGAATTTACAAAATGCCGACTTAAGTCGAGGTTGGTGAATCCCTGTAACATCAATTTATCCGTTCGTGGCCTGCCTAGGTTTAAATATTTATTGTACCCGGTATTCACGGCATGCGCTTGCGTATCAAAAAATTGCTTAGTTTGATTTCTTAATACCCAAAGGCAGAATAGATGAACAAGGAAAAAGTGCATCTCCACTATATAATGATTATAATCAGTAGTGCCCCACTCCATACGTACCCCTGATCCCGGGACCACACATTTCACAATTTTGGAATCGGCACCTTTGCACATAAAAATATTTGATTAATTCAAAAAAGCAGATTTCAAAGCATTAATTCACTTTCAGTATAATTAATCAGTTGAGCTCCCTCCCAGTACCTCTGACCCAATGGTCTTAGAATTTACAATTCTTAAAGAAGCACCTACTCATCATAGCTATATGCTTGGAATTAATGTATTTCCACTACATGTATATTATCATTAGAGCCCCGTTCCAGTGGCGTAGCATCGTTTTTGAAAGTGGGGGGGCCAGGCAGAGAAAAAATTTTTTTACTTACCTGAAAAAGTTGACAAGCAAACAAAAAAAAAAAAAAAAAAAAAAAGGTAAAAGTTGCCCGAAGTCGAAAATCCTATTTCGTGGTGGTGGTGGTGGGGGGGGGGGGGGGGGGGGGGGGTAGATAAACTTTTTTTCAGTGTCAACTACTTTTAGTACCAATTCTTATACTACATTTTCGGTACATTTCTAAAAGTGGAGGGGCCAAACAGGCTTTGAATTAACATTTCCTATAGTGTAAGTAAGGTTGGGCAAAAAAGTGGGGGGGGGGGGGCCAGGCCCCCCCTGGCCCCCCCGGATACTACGCCCCTGCGTTCTTACACCAGGACCCCTGATCCAGGAGCTATAAAATTCAAAATTTAATAATAGTAAGAGATAAAAAATAAGTATATCGTATAAAATATCTCTAGTAAAACAGAATCTAATAGGCTGAGAAGGTCATGTGCATTTTGTCGGATCTGGTATGGTTTGATCTCTTTATTGGCATGTTGGGAGGTGGTGAATTTTACAATTTGTAAATCACATGAACTTGTCGAGTGCTGAGTATAGGACAAAATTTGCAGTTCTCCATCGGCAATTGGTGACGATTGAAAAAAATTCTATATGTCTTCAAATAACATACGAACAACACAAACACAACGTTGTCAAGAGCATAAGAAATTTACGAAAAAATTTTTAAAAACACGATTTAAAAAAAAAAATCAGTAAAAAGAAAGCTTAATATATATTTTGAAGGTTTAAGCCTATTATAAAAGGAGCAGGAATGTTGTACTTCACAAATTTCAGATCAATTATTAAATGATAAATACTGGAATAATTTCACTGAAATCGAAATTTTTTTCCATCAGTTACAAATCATAGTCGACGGCGGAAGAGCTCTTCTTGTATAAAGTAAATTTAATGGTTGTAGTTATACATTTATTTATAGCGTGTACAGATGAGCGATTCGAATACGATTAAACGAAACAATTTAAAATCATAAAATAGACTTAAATTCACTTCAAAACTATCAAGATAAACAACTTGAAATATTTATAAATAAATCCAGGATAATTATTTCGAACGGAATTTTCATTTCTGTACATGACATAGTCGCGATAGAAATTGGAAAGTAGTTCGATTTTGTCAATGTAGTATAATTCAAGAATTACCTTCAGAATTTCATTTAAATCCAATGTAACAGAAAGTAATAAGGTTGTTTGCCCAATGTGTTTAATTCGTTTGAACTCCTGGTTTAAGCCAGCGCCTCATACTTACTGAAGGACTTTGGCAAGTGACGTCATATAGGGGTAATCGGTCAGACGTGCAGGTCATTTTATACCGTAAACATTACGAGTAAGGTTTGATGACTTCTAGAATTTATACGTGCTTAAAAAATAAATTTATTTATGAATGCTGCATAAATCATCAAAGATCGAACGACCCTGTTTCCAATAGAAATACATTTTAAACTAACGATATTTCAAAGCCTTTGATTGTTTATATAATCTTTTATAAATCACCAGTCATGAAAGAAAAGAGACAGTTAGAGAACGTTTACTGTTTGGGTTCAAAGTCCAACAACTTCTCACCCAATACATATATAATATATAAACAACTTTTGGTGTTTGTCTGAGGTTTCTATAAAGACATCTGCTGTGACCGTGACTCAGTGACTTTGTGTACATTTAGCTGTTATCTGTCATTAGTTTATGTTACGACTTGTTATTCTTCCTTTCTTGTACCTTGTCTCCCTCCCTTCACGAATCTTGAATGACCAATAAATTATATTCACATCGCTTGTCTACATAATATGCCCCAAATTAAGTGGACTTCAACCCTGACGGAACGGATGGCGCATGTAGGTAGGGGGCAAAGTTCATTATTATTTCCTTTAAATTATAAGTGATCGGGTATATCTATACCAGCCTGCAGGATTGTCTGTGTTAGCGATGTCAGGCATTGTATCCGACCAAACCTTAAATATCAAGCTGTGCCCAGCCCAGTTCATCAATATTCAAAGTCTTCGTAAACATTTGTGAAAAATACCTTTTAAAACAAAATATGACGCTCTGTCTTACAGTTTCTTTAGATGTCAAAATATTTAAGTCAGAATTTAGAAGAAAAATAAAAGTTTGACAAGCAAATTTAATTTTAAAAAACAAATCTAACAATTCAGTGACTTACAAAACAAGTCAAGTAAAATAAGATCTAGTGACAGGTTATTTTTGCTACAAGGGTAGGGTCATCAAATAACGACCATAGCATTTACGTAATGCTACTTTAAAACGAGGTTGTTGAAATCCCTTTAACACCAACACCAACAAAATTTATTCCAAAACAAAACCTTTGGTAGACACGTTTGTATAGATTGCTTAGGGACTAGCTGTAAATAAATTTTATAATAAATAGATAGAGCAATTATTGTTTCATCAATTAACAGTAGTTATTTCCATCCATAAGTCGTTTAGATGACTTGGGAAAACCACAGAGCAATAGTATGTTTCATATTTGGATGTTTTACTTACTATACACTAGATAAAATTGCTAACGCACCACCTAAGAGAATTAATATTTTACTTTTAAAAACCTGTATATGATGCATTTGATATATAGATATGTTATTTTAACAAAAAATAAGGCATATTAATTTCAAACCTTATAAATAATTCAGTGTTTATTGAAGTGTGACCAATTCACTGAAAAAGATAAAATCGAGTCTATTCCATTTTTGAAGAAAAAAAATTTCCATTATTTCCTTGTATTTGTGTTCCTTCCATTTGTACTTATTGAAAAATCAGAGAAAAAGTTACACCGTATACGGTGTTTGACGGTAAAAGAGCGTGCAAAATCAGACAGGATGGCGTCTGTAGGGGTTCCTTTAGATAAATCTGTAAAAACTAAATACAATAAAAAGCCTATGAATTCCACTCATGAAAAATTGTTCCAAATAGATAAATAAACATAAATATGTTAACTATAGAAAACCACGATATTAAGTTAGCAGCATACAATAAGTAGAAAATTGTTCCAAAAAACTGGGTCAACCGGAAGTGGAGTGGATTTGGTATGGACACTAAGGTATCAGATGATTACTAGAAGATATTAGAGTCAATGACTGTTTGTTATTTGATTTTTAACTTGGGGACAACTCCTGTGGCACTCTTTTTTTTTTTTTTGCTCTAATCCAAATATCATCAAATTTTGTGAAATCATGTGCCAAAATGATGTTGATTATTTGAAACAATTATGTACATTTATTTCTAAAATTAATAGTATTGTCTGTTCTCCTTAATTATCACTTCTCCTTAATTATCACCTTCTCCTTGACCCACTGTATTATATGTATATATGTTTTATATGTTTTTGTACCTCATGTACCATTTACATGGTTCTGAGTGAATAAATTGAATTGAACTCTCGCAGACCCCTTTAGTGATTAAGAAGTTCATATCTGTGCAAAAATGGTGCGCAGTGCACAGCTGGAAATTGGTTTTCGGACAAGAAGGTTATTTACGGGTTTTTTATGATGCCAAGAGATTTGTCAATCCCACTGCTTTTGAAATAATGGCATATCATATACACTAGAATCAATCCGACAAATGTTCAATTCACAAATAAAAATTAACTAGTGCTAATTGTAACGGGAACCGTTACAGATGTTCCCCAAACGCTCCACAACTTCATTTTGGTGCCTCATTCCCTCTAAGCTTCATTAAATAAACTAAACCCTATGCATCTTAAACTTAAACAACGTTTTTCCCAAAGTATACCAAGTATATAGCAAATCTTTGCATTGCATGTGCGTACACTTGCATGCATATGCGAAATGACCATATCATTGTATCTACATTATTAATTTATTTTAATATACTTAATATCAAGGCATTTAATCAAAAAGTATTCGAAAATACGCTAAATCAAGTGCGTTTGTAATTATACGTATTTCACGTGCACGCACGTGCATGCATGTGCATGATGACCATACCCTTTTGTAGGGGTCCATTAAGACTATCTATGTTCTAAATCCCATCCTGTTTGGCTGAAAACCAAGGGAATTATAGGCATTTAAAGTTTTAGCCAATCAGATTGCAGCGCACGTGCATGCGCGTGATTTCATTAAAACTATTTTTATCATATCGTAGGATATCTTAATGCATTACCATGTTTTAAATTTCAAAGTATTTCGTCAAAAAACGAATAAGATATTGAGATTTTTGTTTCAGCCAATCAGAGCGAAGCACACGTGCATGCGCGTGAGTTTATGATAATTTGACCATGTCCTCTTGTCTATAATACGAATATATTCTTATATTCTGAGTTTCAACACATTTCATCAGAAAATAGAAAAGTTACGGCTATATCAATTATATTGGTCATTTTACATGTTGCACGTGCGCGCTCTTGCAAGCACGTGCGCGCAAAATGACCTTGATTCCGCAAATCTACATAACATGTCTACTTACCCTAAAAAGATTTTACTTACATCAGATGAACAGTTTACAAGATCATTCGCGGACAAATAAGTACCCAGGAAGAAGAAAAATAACTAGTGCTAATTGTAACGGGGACCGTTACAGATGTTCCCCAAACGCTCCCCAACTCCCTTTTGGTGCCATATTCCCTGTAAGCTTCATTGAATAAGACAAACTCTATGCATCTGAGATTTTAACAACATTTACTATGAAGTGTACAAAAATCATTTAAACTTTAGCATTGCACGCGTGCACATGTGAATGCATTTGCGTCATGACCATATCATCTTGTCTACACAATCTATATTTTTAATACACTGAATATTAAAGTATTTAATCCAAAATTATTTAAAAAATACGTTCATTCAAGTGTATGTTTGATTTTACTCATTTCACGTGCACGCACGCGCATACATGAGCATGGTGACCATACTTTCTTGTAGAAGTCCATTACATCTATCTATGTTCTAAATCCCACCCCGTTTGATTGAAAACCAAGGAAGTTATAGCTGTTCAAAGTTTCAGCCAATCAGATTGCAGCGCACGCACATGCACGTGTATGCATGTGCATGGTGACCATGTCTTCTTGTAGAAGTCCATTACATGTATATATGTTCCAAATCCCATCCTGTTTGGTTGAAAACCAAGGGAGTTACAGCTATTTAAAGCATAAGCCAATCAGATTGCAGCGCACGTGCATGCACGCGTTTTCATGATAATTGCTATATATCGTAATGTAGGATATCCTAATACATGCCTATATTTCAAATTTCAAAGGATTTCGTCAAAAAACATGAAAGATATTGAGACTTTAGTTTCAGCCAATCAGAGCGAAGCGCACGTGCATGCGCGTGAGATCTTGCTTTTTTGACCATGTCATCTTGTCTATGCTTCTAATATATACTTCTAATATGAGTTTTAAAGCATATCATCAATAATTTAAATAGCTATGTCTGTATCAATTATATTGGACATTTCTCGTGTTGCACGTGCGAGCTCTTGCAAGCACACGTGCATGCACATGCTTTCATGATATTTCTTTTATTACGGGCTGTAGATCTCCCTAATGTATGACTATGTTAAAAATTTCAAATGATTTTATCAAAAAACAAGAAAGATATTGAGACTTTAGTTTCAGCCAATCAGAGCGAAGCGCACGTGCTTGCACGTGCGATCTTGCTAAATTGACCATGTCATCTTGTGCATACTACTCATATATCCTTACATTATGAGTTTCAAAACATTTCGTCTAAAAATAGAAAAGTTACGGTTATATCCATCATATATTGGTCATTTCAAGTTTTGCACGTGCGCGCTCTTGCAAGCACGTGCGCGCAAAATGACCTTGATTCCGCAAATCTACATAACATGCCTACTTACCCTAAAAAGGTTTCCCCTTAATCGGATGTGTACTTTACAAGATCATTCGCGGACAAAATTTTCCCGAGAAGAAAAATAATAATAACTAGATGAGATCTCGTTGCAAGCAACGAGTAGGTCTTCCGTTGAATTTCTCGATAAGATGAGATGTGATTTTGACTGAGATATTCGTTAAAAGAGAATGACATTAAGTTTTCCTTCATTAAATTTAAAGTTTCTGATTTTTATCACGATTTTCCGAATATCTTTTGTTCAATATGGCTTATAAAAATACTCCCCCTTTTCGAGACGTAAAGCATAAAAAATATAGTATTTTGGCCCCTTGCGACCCCTTATTACGTAAGATATATGACCAAATTTTATAATATATTGTTGCAGATCGTGAAGATGAATATCTATGCTTCTGTAATGTATTACAACATATTGATCATTAAAGAGGTACAGATGCAAGACATTTGGCCCCTCTGAGCCCCTAATTTAAGGAGTCAGCCCCTTTTTCTTGATATCAAATGAAAGGTCTTGTGATTTTGAAGATTTGTTGTATCACAAAATATTGATCATTAGAGAGTTATACATAAAAGAATTCTCGTCCCTCTGAGCCCCTAATTTGAGGGATCAGCCCCTTTTTCTTGATATCAAATGAAAGGTCTTGTGATTTTGAAGATTTTTTGTTCAACACTTATTCAGAGATTTCTATTCGTTGTTGAGATATGCTAAATGGAAATATTTAGGGGCCACCCCTAAAAGTCCTTAATAGGTCCGTTTTTCAAATATTCAAAGTATGCATATTGTTAAGAACATTATTCTGACCATCTTTTGTTCAATATTGCTTATCAAAATATTCCCTCTTTTTGAGATATAAAGCGTCAAAGATTTGACATTCTGGCCCCTTGTGACCCCTAATTACGTATGATATGATCCAAATTTTACAATATAATGTTGCAAATCGTTAAGATGAATACCTTTGCTTCAGTAATGTATGAAGGAAAACTGATCATTATAGAGTTATAGATGAAAGACTTTTGGCCCCTCTGAGCCCCTAATTTGAGGGGTCAGCCCCATTTTCTTGATATCAAATGAAAGGTCTTGTGATTTTGAAGATATTTTGTTCAACACTTATTTAGAGATTTATTTTCATTGTGGAGATATGCTGAATGGGAATATTAAGGGGCCATCGCTCAAGGTCCTTAATGGGGCCGTTTTAAAAAAATTCAAAGTATATTTATTGTTTAGAACTTTATTCCGACCAACTTTTGTTCAATATTGCTTATCAAAATATTCCCCCTTTTTGAGATATAAAGCGTCAAAGATTTGACAATCTGGCCCCTTATGACCCCTTAGTACGCAACATATGTTCCAAAATTTATCATATATTGTTGCAAATCGTTAAGATGAATACCTTTAATTCTGTAATGTATCACAAAATATTGATCATCAAAGAGTTAAAGATATTAGACTTTTGGCTCCTCTGAGCCCCTAATTTGAGGGATCAGCCCCTTTTTCTTGATATGAAATGAAAAGTCTTGTAATTTCAAAGATTTTTTGTTCAACACCTATTCAGAGATTTCTTTTCGTTTTGGAGATACGCTGAATGGAAATATTTAGGGGCCACCCCTACAAGTCCTTAATGGGGCCATTTTACAAAAATTCAAAGTATGCATATTTTTTAGAATATTATTCTGACCATCTTTCGTTCAATATTGCTTATCAAAATATTCCCCCTTTTCATGATATGAAGTGTCAAAGTTTCAGTATTCCGGCCCCTTATGGCCCCTAACTACGTAACATATGATCATAATTTTACAATATATTGTTGCAGGTTGTTAAGATAAACACTTTTGCTTCAGTAATTTTTAACAAAAAGTTGATAGTGAAAGAGTTATACATGAAAGTCTTTTGGCCGCTCTAGGTCCCTTATTTGAGGGGTCAGCCCTTTTTTCTTCATTTCAAATGAAAGATCGTAAATTTCTTAACAACTTTTTTTCTGTATGTTTTAGCAAAATGTTTATAGATAAAAAGATATAATCGAAAAGTTGTCAAATTGCGTGAGATATTTTTGAGCTATTTTTTAAACTCAGGCGAGCGTTGGTGCCTCTGGCGCTGCAAAGCTCTAGGCTCAAAATGGCACTTCTACAATCCTTTCTTTATCTACACTGAAAATCTCAACTCCATATCTCAAGTCGTTTAGGAGGAGTTACCAGGACAAGCAGACCCACTGAAAATCAGAAAATCGTACATATCTCATGACCGGAAGTGACGTTCTCAATACAAAAAATTTCCAATAAGGTTCAGATCGATATCTATTAGATCTGAAAGTTTCGTGAAAATCCATTGAGCCGTTTGCGAGAACTCGCGTGCACAAAATCGGTAAGAATAATAATAAAAATAATAATAATAGGGAAAAAGAAACAGAACGAAAACAATAAGGTCTTCCGTTGGAAACGGAAGACCTTAACTAGAAACGACTCGTTGCGAGCAACGAGAGGTCTTCCGTCCAATTCCGAAGAAAAAACGTAACGTCGACTGAATAAATAAATAAAAATTGTAGACAAGGGGGATTGAACCCAAGTCGCCAGCATGAAAATCCAACGCGCTAAATACTACGTTATTGGAACCTCCTCTCTAAATCTAATTGTATATACATGTGCAACAGCGCTTCTGTCTTAGAATAATGAAAAGCGGGTCACTATTCACAATGTCGTGCCAAACGGCACAAGTTAATCTTCGCGCCTTTTCTTTGGAATGTTCTATAAAATAGTTGTGTTAACTTCAATGAAAAAAAAAAAACGTTCTTATAGCCTAAAATTTGAGGTTTAGAATGTATATTTAACAAATTTCACAAAATCCAGATTGTATATAAGCAAGTTACACAAAATCAGTGAAACGCCTATGAATTTTTAACTTTTTTTAATTTCCTGCTTATCCCCAAAGTGAACTATCGCGATTAGTTAAGCTTTTATGAAAAAGTTGAAATGTTTCGACGAAAAACATGACTCGCCCAATGACTGTCAAGGAATCGATACCATTTATGCTCAATAACTTGAATCAGATCTTTGAGACAAGAATGCTAATATAAACTCCATTCACCGATCTTTAAAAAAATGTTTTTCTTATTTTTGTCTTTTCTATTAGTTTAATATGACAAAAATGTGCATGGTAAAAACAGTCGCTGAGTTTTATAATTACAATTCATCGATATTCTTAGTTGAGAAAGTATTACTTATAAATATGATTTAAGATCTGTTTTTCCGTGGTGCACAAAAGATATTAGGTATCGAATTTCATCTGCACACTTAGTCTTTTCTTTTTTTATTTTGAAAACCAGCCAAAACCAATTAGAGAAGACGTTAGCTTGACACAGAACTGCAACGTAACTACGACGTGACAATCCAAGTATTCCTTTACATTTCATTTGTCCTGTTGTTACTTTCATTCAAGCAAACGCTCGGCTGCCTCCGAAAACCCCTATTGCGAAATGTCGACGTTGACTGAGACAGCCGCCATTTTGGACCCGCTTCAGATTTTTGAATGCTAATATCTAGAGTTTAGATTTATCAACATTCAAACAAATTATATAATAAGCATTATAGGGAGGGTTTCTATTAATATACCAAAAATAAATGAGAAATATTGAAAAACAAAAAAGTTAGAAAATACAATTTTTTTAAATTCGCATGCCGTAACGACCGGAAGAACTGACGACGCACAAAAAGGTGATTCTGCAAACCACAAAGTCACGAACTATCGTCTCCAATAAGTCTCCAGGTCATATCTTTAGCCATTTACGATAAAAAGGGGCGACAAAATTGCATTTTAAAATCAGGAAATTGCCCATAACTTGGCACCAGAAGCGAATTTCCAAATTTCCTTAAAAATGTATCAAGTTCATCTTATTGCGCATAATTCCTGAAAATTTCATAAGAATCCGCCGAACAGTTGCTGAGAAATCGCGTGCACAAAATTTTGGGAAAAAAAATAAGAATAATAATAATAACTAGATATGAAACTCGTTGCGAGCAACGAGAGGTCTTCCGTCCGATTCCGGAAAAAACGTAAATCGAGCTGATAAAGTAAACAAAAAATGCAAACAAGGGGGGTTGAGTCGCCAGCATGAAAATCCAACGCGGTAAATATTACGCTTTACGAACCTCTGCTCTAAATCTTCTTGTATATACCTTTGTATAACAGTGCAATTGTCTTAGAATTATGAAAGGCGAGTCACTATTCATATTTTCACACCAAACGCCACGAATTAATCTTAGCGCCTTTTCTTTGTAATGTTCTATTTAATAGATGTGATAGCTTCAATGAAATAAAAAAAATGTTATTTTAGCCTAAAATCCGAGGATTAGAAGGTATATTTAACACACATTTAATTTTATAAATTCCATATCGTATATAAGCAAGAAAGACTCAAGCCGTGAAACGGCTATGGATTTTTAACCTTTTTTAAATTTCCTGTTTATCCCCAAGTGAACTCTCCCGATTAGTTAAACTTTCATGAAAAGGTTGTACTGTTTCGCCGAAAAACATGGCTCGCATTTCGACGGTCAGGGAATTGGATATCATTTGTGCTCAATACCTTGAATCAGATCTTTGAGACAATAAATTTAATATAAACCTCATTAAGCGATCTTTTAAAAAATAGCGATCTTTTTGTCTTTTCAATTAGTTTAATATATGCTTACTGTATTCATTGATATTTTTTCTTCAAAAACTATTACTTATAACTTTGATTTAAGATCTGTTTTTCCGTGATGCAAATCAGAAGATATTAGTTACCAAATTTCATTTGCACATTTAGTCTTTTCTTTTTTTCTTCTTTGAGAACCAGCAAAAACCAATTATAGAAGACGTTTAAGAAGAACTTAGTTTGACACATAATTGCAACGTAACTACGACGTGACAATCCAAGTATTCCTTTTCTTTTCATTTGTCCTTATATACTTTCGTTCAAGCAAACGCTCGGCTGCCTCCGTAAACCCCTATTGCGAAATGTCGGCGTTGACAGAGACAGCCGCCATATTGGACCCGCTTCAGATTTTTGAATGCTAATATCTAGAGTTTGGATTTATCAATTTACAAACAAATCATATAGTAAGCATTATAAGAAGGGTTACTGTTAGCATTCCAAAAATAAATGGAAAATGTTGGAAAACAAAAAAGTTAGAAAAAACGATTTTTTTTAATTCGCATCTGGTAACGACCGGAAGTACTGACGGCGAACGAAAAGGTGATTCTGCAAACCAGAAAGTCATGAACTATCGTCTCCAATAAGTCTCCAATTCATATCCTTAGCCATTTTCGATAAAAAGGGGCGACAAAATCGCATTTTAAAATCAGGAAATCGTCCATAACTTGGCACCAGAATAGAATTTTCCAAATTTCTCTTCGGATGTAACAACTTCATATAATGACGCATATTTTGTGAAAGTTTCATTGAAAACCGCTGAATAGTTCTCGAGAAATCTTCTGCACAAAATTTTGTCAAAAAAAAGAATAATAATAATAATAATAAGAATAATAACTAGATATGAAACTCGTTGCGAGCAACGAGAGGTCTTCCGTTCGATTCTGGAAAGAAAACGTAAAATCGAGCTAAAAAAATGTAAAAAAAAAAAAAAAAAAAAAAAAAAAAAGAGATTTGCACACAAAGGGGATTGAACCCAAGTCGCCAGCAGGAAATTCCAAAGCACTAAATATTACGCTATCAGGACCTCTACTCTAAATTTACTTGAATATATTAAGGAAACAGTGCTTCTCTCTTAAAATTATGAAAGGCGGGTCACTATTCAAAATTTAGCGCCAAACTCCACGAGTTAATCTTGCGCCTTTTCTTTGGAATTTTCTATTAAATAGGTGTGATAGCTTCAATGAAATTAAAAAAAGAACGTTCTTATAGCATAAGATTCGAGATTTAGAAAGTATATTTAAAACATTTTACAAATTCCATATTGTATATATGCATGTAACACTTAAGCGGTAAAACGGTTATGATTTTTTTTCAATTTCCTGTTTATCCCCAAAGTGAACTATCCCGATTAGTTGATCGAAAAAGGTTGAAAAGTTTCGCTGAAAAACATGGCTCGCCCTACGACGGTCAAGGAATCAGATATCATTTATGCTCAATAACTTGAATCAGGTCTTTGAGACAAGAATGCTCAAATAAACTCCATGAAGCGATCTTTAAAAAAAATTCGTTTTCCTATATTTGTATTATTTATTAGTTTATTATGACACAAATGTGTATAGGAAAAACAATGGTTAAGATATATACTGACACTATTAATTGATATTCATTTTTGAGAAAGTATTACGTATAAGTATGATTTAAGATCTGTTTTTCCGTGATGCACAAAAAATATTAGGTATCGAATTTCATTTGCACATTTAGTCTTTTCTTTTTCTACTTTGAAAGCCAGCCAAAACTAATTATAGAAGACGTTAGCTTGACACAGAACTGCAACGAAACTACGACGTGACAGTCCAAGTACTCCTTTATATTTCATTTATTCTTATGTTACTTTCGTTCAAGCAAACGCTCGGCTGCCTCCGTAGACCCCTTTTGCGAAATGTCGGCGTTGACTGAGACAGCCGCCATTTTGGACCCGCTTCAGATTTTTGAATGCTTATATCTAGAGTTTAAATTTATCAACATCCAAACAAATTATATAGTAAGCATTACGAGGAGGATTTCTATTAACATACCAAAAATAAATGAAAAATATTGAAAAACAAAAAAGTTAGAAAATACGATTATTTTTAATTTGCATCTCGTAACGACCGGAAGTACTGACGACGCACAAAAAGGTGATTCTGCAAACCAGAAAGTCATGATCTATCATCTCCAATAAGTCTCCATATCATATACCTAGCCATTTTCGAAAAAAAGGGGCGACAAAATCGCATCTTAAAATCAGAAAATTGTCCATAAATTGGCACCAGAAGAGAATTTTCCAAATTTCTCTTCGGATGTAACAAATTCATATAATGACACATATTTGGTGAAAGTTTCATGATAAACCGCTGAATAGTTTTCGAGAAATCGCCTGCACAAAATTTTGTCAAAAAAAAGAATAATAATAATAATAAGAATAATAATAAGAAACAATAGAATCACTATAAGGTCTTCCGTGAAGACGGAAGACCTTAACTAGATGCGTTCTTGTTGCTGGTGCAACAAGCAGGTCTTCCGACCGATTTTCGTTAGAATTCTATGCTGCGTCATGTCATAAAATTTCAGAATGTATTTTTTTTCGTTTACGTTCATTTACAGCAGCCTCTTAACATATCTCATGATTATAACATGTATTCCTCAAAATATCTCAAAAATAGCTTTTAAAAATCGGCAAAATCTTCCATACATGTTAAAAAAGAGAGAAAAGTTATTTGCAACTGAAAAAAGACAGAAACAAAGAAAAAAAAATTTCAACGCCCACAGCGGGATTCGAACCCCCGACAGTGGGACAAAAGTTGGTATGGTCATATCTTTTCAATATATGCACGCATCAAGATACTAAACACATATTTAGAATTCTCATAGGACACACTATAAGCCATGTAAATACTAGAGAAAGATATTGAAAAACAAAAAAGTTGAGAAATGTGACTTTTTGAATTCACTTCCGTTTACGACCGGAAGTGCTGACGACGAAGAATAAAGGTCGTTCCCCATAATGGAATTCGATGTTCTATCACCTCAGTGAGTTTCACTTTCATATCTTTAGCTGTTCTCGAGAAAACTGCTGGACAAAATGCCTTTTAAAAAAAACAAAAATGCAAAAAAATCGCGAACGGAAGAGAATTTTGAAAAAATGAAAAAACGTCTGGAGATATTCTTATGTTGCATCTTCCCTGAGAAAATCATTGAAATCTGTCCACGCATAGCTGAGATATCGGCTGTACTATGAAAAAAGAATAATAATAATAAAAAACAGAAGGAAAACAATAAGGTCTTCCGAAGGAAGTCGGAAGACCTTAATAAGAAACAGTAGAATAACTATAAGGTCTTCCGTGAAGACGGAAGACCTTAATAATAATAATAATAATAAGAAACAGAGTAAAAACAATATGTTCCCCAACTTCGTTTGGGGAACATAATAATAAGAAACAGAGTAAAAACAATATGTTCCCCAACTTCGTTTGGGGAACATAACAAGTGGTGCGTTAGCAATTTTGTCTAGTGTAGACGGTTAGGACTAGGTACAACAAGAAGGATATGGAGATAACGAACAGTATTCAATCTCAACGTCCATAAAACAATACAAAGTAAGAGCAGAGCAAACACGGACCTCCGAAACATCAGAGGTGGGATCAGGTGCCTTCAAATAGGTATTACTGACAGTTAAGATGATGTTACAGTGATTTAACAACCCCATTCAAGATCAGCATTACGTAAATTCCATGATCGTTATAAGAGCTTTTTCAACAAATTTAACATCAAAAGGTCGTTTTGTGGCAGACATTTTTATACCAAATTTACCTATTTTCAAAACAATTTTATTTATATTAATAATTCTTTACACAACCGTAAACTATACTTAACACCGAAAACAATCATTTGCGATTGCAAAACATAGATTATCTGATAAATACAGTTTCACGATTTGTAAACTATAGTTTACAAACCGTTAACTATAGTTAACGATCTGATAAATATAGTTTCACAATTTGTGAAACTATGATTAACAACTCTTAACTATAGTTTACGATTGTAAACTATAGTTTACAAACGTGAATCTATGTTTATCAACAAAATCTATTGTTAACGCTTTATTAAAGACAGATAAACTTAAATTAACATTCGTAAACTATAGTTAACAACCGTTAAATATAGTTTTACAGATGAAAACTATACTTAACGAATCGTTAACTATAGTTAACAGTCGATAAACCTAGTTTATCAATTGTGAAACTATGATTATCTCATTTTTGTGAATTTGGCGTGCCATATATAGTTTTCATCTGTAAAACTATATTTAACGGTTGTAAACTATAGTCTACGAATGCTAATCTACGTTTATCTGTCTGTAATAATACGTTAACAATAGATTTTGTTGATAAACATAGATTCACGTCTGTAAACTATAATTTACAGTCCCTAAACTATAGTTTACTACCGATAAACCTAGTTTATCGACTGTGAAACTATGTTTAGCTCATTTTTATGAATTTGGCGTGCCGTACGTAGAGGTTTTATATTCTTTCTTTAAAGATCGGTCACTATTTGTTTTCTTCCCCTCTTTCATTAGCAAGCTAAATGCCAATGATATGCATATGATAAAGTGCTGATCTTGAGGTTCTTGAAGCTTTTAGCTGGCGTGTTTCATTCCAATTGTTTGTTCTTTTTTTATATCAAAATTTACTATACGGAATATTCCTTCTTTCTGATCAATTTGCCCATTGTGTGGGTGTGACCCGACAACAGGTGATGCTTATACCTCTAAGGTCGTACCTCTGGAATTTCCTTGGGTCTGTGTTTTATGCCCTATTTACAGATTTGTATTGTTTGAAGATCACTATTCATTACCTTCTTTTTTCATTTAAATAAATTGTCATACCTATTTAAGCTGAATTCGAAAAACTTCAACAAAAACCCGTACAAAGATACATCTATAGTGGAATCTTGCAAACAATTCTATCAAGCCTTTCGTCCTTCATTTCAGCAGTTCCATTTGAGAATTGTTGTTATGAAATATGGATCCTAAAAACTCAAGAATTCTCTATTTTCCAACAAACATAAACATAAAAATTTGTGTCTTTGCGAGCCTTTATACACAGACGAAATATTATTGATTCTCCTAAATGTAGTTGTGGTCAGAATGTGGATGTTTATCATTTCTTCTTTGTTTCTAAAAGATATATAAGAACAATAAATAATCTTTTTGACAAACTGTTTAGACTGGATGAAACGATTCTAATAGACACACATCTGTTGGTATGGGATACCGATATACTTTATCTTATGATGTGAACTCTTTTATATTTTTAGCAGTTCATAAATTTATTAATGAATCTGGAAAATTCAATTAACATTTCAATTTATTTATGTTACTTGTCAATATCATTTACTTTACTATGTTATGTACTAACTGTATCAACTTTACCAACACCAGGAGAAGAACTCACAAGTAAGTTGTAAGAACTTGTTTTTGATCCTTTTGTGTTAGACAATAAAATATGTTTAAATCAAATCAGACTTTATACACGCAACAATTTAATCGCAAAACAATAAAGAAAAGAAACTTTGATATAAAAAAACCCAACAGATTCTTCAATAGAAATGGAACTTGCAAATACAAAATATTTTAAAAAAAAAATTCCTTCTACGCACAAATAGTCAGAAATTTATCTAAAGATTACCAAGAAACATACGGAGATAACGAACAGTACACTATTCAAGAACAAAAGTCCATAAAACAATACAAAACAGGAGCAGATCAAACACGTACCTCCAAAACATCAGAGATGGGATCAGGTGCCATGGAGGAGTGAGCATCCCTTGCTGACTGGTCACAACTGCCGTGTGCTCCATGTCATGATCGGGAAATAATGGAAATATCCATTGTCAATTCAGTTTATAAAAACTAGTAATGGACTAACAATTCGTATGGAAAACGTCAGTCAGCATTTGACTCAATGATAAATTGCATTTGCTGACAAGGTCATTGTATCGACCATAGAACTTACGAAATGACGACTTTAAACGAGACTGCTGATATTTTTGTTTCATTAACTTCTTTGTCAATAGCTTACCTCGTTTTAGAAATTGTACATACGTAGAGCATGCTCTTGCGTATCGAATCAACTGAGATATACATGTATAAACTCTGTTTGCAGGTGATGAAGGTATATTGCTGCATAAGTAAGGGAAGTTGACGATAGAAAAGTTAAAGTCATCACGTTTATCATAGAGCTTGGTTGTTATATTATCATTAACGTCTTTTTCAAGTAAAATATCCAAATATGAAAACGGATGTGTCAGACTCTGTACATAGTATCCTTTATGTCAATCTCACCTGGATATATTATATCGACATAAGAATAGAAATTACCATTGTTAATTGACAATACGTCGTTGATATATATCTAAATGTCGAGTCGAAGTCCACAGCAAGTGTTTTCTTCTTTTCAAGTGTAAGATTTCCCGGACAAATTCTGCTTTATATGAATACAAAAAATAAGTTCATTTTAAAATTCTATGGTTGTTTAGTTGATTTCCTTTACCTATTGTTTGATCGTATTTTTGCTGGATTGTTTCATTCAAATTGTTAAACAATTGTTTTTTTTTTTAATTTTATTTTATTTTTTACGTACGATACTACTTTTTGGTTTACTCCATTTGCCAGCATCAACTGTGAGACATAAAAGAATTGAATATAGAGGTGATAAGGGTATATTGCTACATAGAAAAAATGATGTCATCACGTCTTTTATTTAAAAGTTTTGTTGTCAGGTAACCATCAAAGCCTTTTTCAAGAAAAATGTCCAAAAATATGGAACAGATGCTTCAGACTGTTTGGTATCTTTTATTTTAAGTTTCCCTGGATATGTGGAAACAACATATGTATTGTAGTATCTATTGTTATCTTCTCATGTGTAAATTTTTTTTGAATAAAATCAAACAATTTCTAAAACTGTTTAATTACTGACAAACAAGTTGATGAAACAAAGATATCAACAGTTTCGTTTTAAATCAGCATTAATGTCAGCATTTCGCAAGTTCAATGGTCTGTACAATGCAGCACCTTGTCAGCAATTAAAGATAGTCATTAAGTCAAATGCTGACTGACATTTCTCATAATTGTCAGGACATGACTGCCTATGGATTTCTTCTTTGCTCGATCATAACAAGGAGCAGAAGGCACGTGTGGTGGTTGAGAGGGATTGTTTACTACTCCATAGCACCTAATCCCAGACCTAGTGTTTTTAGAGGTCCTTGTTCTCCTTGTCCAAAAGAATTGTTTCAAAAGAATTTTCAGTTTGGTTTCTGTTCGATATCTTCATAATTTATTTTAAAAAATGGAGCATGCAAGGAGTGGAAACAATAAAGTGTCCCAGACATCTCGTGCTCAAATAGGACTATTGTTACGACCAAATATCAGTTATATTAGATTCTTATTTTTACGATGGGCATATCATCATGTAAATGTTATTTTCAGACCTTGTCAAGAATATTGTTTATTTTAAATATGCGCAAAAGAAACGTTTTGCAATTCACTAATATTATGAAAACTAAAAGAGAGAGAGAGTGAAACAGCAGAATTTTTTGGATCTCTAAAAAATCCTGGACGCGGCACCAGTTGATGAAATGTTCTCTCTGGGAGCCATGTCATTTTTGATCATGAAAATTTGAAGACCTGTAGATTATATTTTGTATATCTTGACTTTTGTTAAAATGATTCTAAGGTCTGACTGAGTCTTATTTATTATTGATAACAATGTCAGATTTTAAACATTAAATTATAATTTTTAGTCTTCATCTTGGATACATGAAATAATCTGCTACTTTCCATGTTTTTTATTTGATTTATATATATCTTAATTCTTGCATCTTTTTTTCTAATGATTTCAGTATATCTATGAATGCTTTGTTTCCATTGTACCATTTATTCGCGTGTTGAATCTCTTCAATGCATACTCTAAGTTGATACCATGCATGGGATACATTCTAAGAATTGGTGATTACAACCAAGGAAGGGGGTGTTTCCCTGTTATCAAATAATCAATGATTTCATGAACTGTAGATTTTTTTTTGTTTCAATTAATAGGTAGAATGTGCTTCTAAAACAATATAAATTATTAACAGAGGGGTATACTTAATCTTTATTTCCCCAGATTTCAATAATAGTTCCAAAAGCTACAGGGTTTACAGCCTTATATATTAATCCCCTTGCAGATCATAAAATGTTTATCAATAAGAATTATAAATGTGTAATTGATGAGATTTATGTCTTTTGGAAAAGAAATCAATATTTTTTTCCAAAAGCAAAGTATAACTCATTTAAAGCTTTTCATTTATTCATTATTTCTGTGTTAAATGTCAGTATTTTACCAAGGAAATATCGACATTCCATATGTCTTATCGATTTTTTTTTTTTTTTTTTTTTTGCCTTCAAATTAATTTACAGGATTATCAACTATGATGGATTTTTAAAAAATATTCAGTTCAATGAGTTTGAAAGAAGTATTTCAATTTTCCTAAATCCTTAGTATAAAGAAGTTGTTTTATGGCGAACCAGAAACCCCCAAGAGAATACAGATTCCACGAGTTGTAATTTGCTCTCATTTGTTGTGACGACAATGCCTTAAAGACCAAACACTGAAATATATGGCTATTATAATATGCTAAACAAGCAAAATTTAGTATTTTTACAAAGTAGATGGGGAAAAATGAAATTTTAAGAGCAAAAATGGTAATCTGATAACTAGGCAACATGTTTTAAACAATGAAAAGAATTCTTCAAGCATCGATCACTTATCACACAACTCTTTCCAACATGTTTTGATTTGAGATCCATGCTCTTTAAATTTTTTCAACAATATCAATACAGCAAAAAATAATTCAAGCAATAGTTGATATTTCGAGCGCTGTGTATTTAAATCCCATATTTTCAAAACAGACTTTAATGTTTTTTTCTCTCCCTCGGACATGTCATGGATTGTGATCATCGACTGACGTCGTTATAGATAGGACATCTTAGTTACGATCGTCACTGTTTGTGTTGGTACAATACCGGGGCCCTCCAACTCTCCCTAGTGGCTATTGGGACAGTGGAAAATTAAACA